>NC_056729.1:278666325-278766325 GCF_019279795.1 Protopterus annectens | reverse complement strand
TTTTACTTTAAAGGCAGAGTGCAGGATTTATTATTTTAGTATAACATTGTTATAGCTTTGTTAAAATAGAGGAGTTGGCATTTATTAGTAGATGAGAGGCATAGAAGACAGTTGGCAATAGATATGAGAGGTCAGTAGTCTTTTCAAATTGCAAGGTGGGGTATGGAGATGCTTCATAGAGGAAACCTCCTTCTGGTTTTATATAATTTGCACAGTATTTTAGATGTGTATCATCTATGGTGGCCCAAAATAATTTAGAATGTGTGAAAGACTCAAGTCTAGTATTTTGTGTAGATGACATAGTAAAGGAATTGCTGTGATCAGAGTATTGTTTTGAGATGAAAAGTAGATTTTTTTTAGCTTTATCTGGGTTCAGAAGATTAGATTGGTTCAAAAAAGATTCAATGGAAGAGTAGGGTTGTTGTGCACTAGTGTGTAATGAAGGCATGAATGGAGCTGAGCACATTGATGATGTGAAGTCTGCATACTAAACCAAACAGCCTTGCCCCACTGCAGTATGGAGGTTGCTTATAAAACCATTAAAAAAGAGAGGATGTAGGTTTGACCTCTGAGGAACACCAATACGTATGGGATGGTAGGCTGTCCAATATGTTCCTCAGCTGACTGTCCTAAGAGATAGGGCAGAGGTGCAGATACCAACAAAAGGTAATGTTTGGAGTAGTTTAGTAAGGGTGACTGTATCAAATGCCTTTGATACATCCAGAAGTGTTCAAAGACTAGTTAACCTTTGTAAACTGACTTATTATGTTGTGAAAGGGGAGAAGAAATGTAGTGGTGTTATGTGAAGTGTGAAAGCCATGCTGAGTAGGAGAGAGTGGGTTGTTATCAAGGAGAAACTTTAGCAGCTGAGAATGCACATATTTTTGTAGGTTTTATGACTACAACTATGATCTTGAAGTGGCAAAGTATTTGGTGGAGTACCAAACATAAATGTGCAATAATGCCCTAGCTCTACTTCAGAAATACCATTAATGATTTGATGAGGATGGTACATACTGTGTCATCATTACATGTTATTAAAACATTATACAATATTGCTTACTGATTACCATGCTGTTTTAGTATTGCTATAGTATAAAACTGCCTGCTGATTAGAGGTATGAGTACACAGTACCATATCCTTATCTTGACCTTAGCTATCCAGATTGCCATGGGGCTAACAGGACTACCAGAAGCATGTAACTGTAAAAAGATATGGCTTTATGTAGTCTGATTTTGAATGAAACTTGTTAGTCTACACTGTTCTGAAGAATGATTACTAGCTGCTACATAGGTTAGTACAAAGCTAACTGCCCTTGCAAGACATTTTAAGCCTAGCTAATTATTCCTTGTGAGACCCAAACGCTGCACTTTGTGTTTGTAAGGCAAACACCTTAACCATTAGGCCACCCTGTCAACCCTTGCCTATGTCAGTAATATGGTAAGAATGGTGTATTGCCAACATATATTAAATAAGATGTCAACTTCATTTTGGATTAATGTTTGCAAAATCACACAATCTTGATATAGTACCAGCAAAATACTTGCTCAATGCATGTCACTGAGAGTCCAGAACATACAGGAGTCATTTGTAATTGCATGTAATGCTTTGCATCCTTTTCTCATCATGTTTTCCCTACAGCAGAAAAGTAGTACAAGCAGCCGTCCGTTACCATTCCCTTAGCATATGTGGTATCCTTACTGTTATCTGTCTCACTGTTTATGGCTGGTGTTTATGTTTTGCTCCAAAGTCAGCAGGCATTTCCACTCTCATTCACCATGGCACACTATTTCCATTATGCCTATAGTACAGGGTTTTCTTGAGTTCACCATGTAGCAGCTAGTAATCATTCTTCAGAACAGTGTAGACTAACAAGTTTCATTCAAAATCAGACCCCATAAAGCCATATCATTTTACAGTTACATGCTTCTGGTAGTCCTGTTAGCCCCATGGCAAGCCGCATAGCTAAGGTCAAGATAAGGATATGGTACAGTGTACTCATACCTCTAATCAGCAGGCAGTTTTATAGTATAGCAATACTAAAACAGCATGGTAATCAGTAAGCAATAGTGTATAATGTTTTAATAACATGTAATGATGACACAGTATGTACCATCCTCATCAAATCATTAATGGTATTTCTGAAGTAGAGCTAGGGCATTATCGCACATTTATGTTTGGTGCTCCACCAAATACTTTGCCACTTCAAGGTCATAGTTGCAGTCAAAAATCCTACAAAAATATGTACATTCTCAACTGGTAAAGTTTCTCCTAGATAACAACCCACTCTCTCCTACTCAGCATGGCTTTCACCCTTCACATAACATCACTACATTTCTTCTCTCCTTTTACAACATAATAAGTCAGCTTACAGACAAAGGTTAACTAGTCTTTTGAACACTTCCGGTTCATAGGTTCATAGGTAGGTACTAGGCTATTGGCCCTAGGGCCTATATAAGCCTAGCCAAAAAGGTACCCTGGCTTTTGCCACCCAAGAAAATTATTTTCCTGTGCCCCTGTTGAGCAGAGCCACAGAAGTGATCCCTGGGGTGGATTTCCTATTTCCCATCCAATCATCAAGATTTTTCTTGAAGAGTGCTAATGAGGAGCTCTGTTTGACATAGATAGGTAGTCTGTTCCAGAGTATGGGAAGTCTCTGGGACAGGAATCTATCCTTCCAGCATGTTCTGTTTATTGTGGTGACAAGGTTTAGGTCCCTAGAGCGTATAGCTCAGAGGGATTGGGATTTCTTTAAGTGGAGCATGTCCAACAGCTCTGGATTTGACATAGCTTTGTATGTTAGGCAGAGATCACCTCTGAGTAGGCGATATGCAACGGAGTAAAGCTGGAGTTTTTTGAGACGGTCTGCGTAGGACATCTGTTTGAGGCCAATAATCCTCTTTGTGAGGTATTTCTGTTGTCTTTCCAGTTGTTGTAGATGTCTTATGAGGTACATACCAAAAGGGGCATTGTTCTCTATAATGGGTCTAATGAGTGATGAGTAGAGGGGAACAATGACCTCTTTTTTTCTGGATGAGAAACCTTTTGTGATGAGGTGAGCCACGTAGAAGGATGTCCTGGCCACTGTGGCGATGTGATTATCAAAGGAGAGTCTACTGTCCACCTGTGTCCCAAGGTCTCATCACATTTTCGGCGCTAAGTAGACTACCAGCTATGTGGTAGTTCATGGGTACAGAGTTTTTACCAAAGGGGATGACAATACACTTTTTTGGGATTGAGTTTCATGCCATGGCTTTGACACCAGGTATCTCTCTCAGTGAGACCCTTTTGTAGTATGTCCACATTGTTAGGAGTTTATCAAAGGCATTTGATACAGTCACCCTTACTAAACTACTCCAAACATTACCTTTTGTTAGTATCTGCACCTCTGCCCTATCTCTTAGGACAGTCAGCAGGGGAACATATTGGACAGCCTGCTATCCCATAAGTATTGGTGTTCCTCAGGGGTCAAACCTACATCCTCTCTCTATTTTAATATGTTTATAAGCAACCTCCATACTGCAGTGGGGCAAGGCTGTTTGGTTTAGTATGCAGACTTCACATCATCAATGTGCTCAGCTCCAGTCATGCCTTCATTACACACTAGTACACAACAACCCTACTCTTCCATTGAATCTTTTTTGAACCAATCTAATCTTCTGAAACCAGATAAAGCTAAACAAAATCTACTATTCATCCCAAAACAATACTCTGATCACAGCAATTCCTTTACTATGTCATCTCCACAAAATACTAGACTTAAGTCTTTCACACGTTCTAAATTATTTTGGGCCACCATAGATGATACACATCTAAAATACTGTGCAAATTATATAAAACCAGAACCAGGTTTCCTCTATAAACCATCTGCATACCTCGCCTTGCAATTTGAAAAGACTACTGACCTCTCATATCTATTGCCAACTGTCTTCTATGCCTCCCTTCTACTAATAAATGCCAACTCCTCTCTTTTAACAAAGCTATAGCAATGTTATACTAAAATAATAAAACCTGTAATCCACCTTCAAAGTAAAACCCATCATTGTCTAGCACTCAACCAATTAAACTGCTTAAAATTCCTCAACTATCATAGATTCAGTCAACTTAAACTGGCCTAAAGTATACTTCATCACCTAAACAAATGTCCACCACTGAGGACAGCAATGCTATGGTACTACCAGTCTACATCTATCAGGTCAAAGGACAAACAGCAAAGATAGCCCTGAGAAGAACACCCCCTGCTGGTATTCCAGAGATATGGACTTCTAACCTGTGCTACCTTACAACTAACTTTCCAGTGAATGCACTATATTGCTTCATGTTTTTTCTGGGTATCAAAATAAAGTGCAAGATTCCAGATGTTTTTCAGATGTTTTTATTGAAAACATATTTCATTTATCAGATGGATGAGTGCTTGCTCAAGTCTGTAGACCAATTAATAAACATGGTGAAACAATGTAGTCCTCATTTGTATATACATTTTGGAATGCTCTCCCTCAATGCCTAAGATAAATAATAAACCTAAAATACTTCAAAACAAACTTTAAAACCCAAATCTTGGATTCCAAACAAGCTCCTGCCACTCTTCTCCTGGCCAAATGATGGCACAGCTCTGTCCATCTGTCCTCTTATCTGTAGCTCCCTATTGGTCTTTCTGCATAATCTAAGCTTCTGGGCCTTCATCTGAAGACCCAATAGCTTGTCATTGCTACAGCAACATTTGAATATAACTGTGTAATATAATGCTTTTCAGGATCTACCACTTCTTTTTATTCTTTACCATTTTTTATATCTTGCATGTGACAGTTGAAATTTGCTGTTTTGCCTTGTATTGCTTTGTTTGACATATTCTAAGATTTGTAAACTGTGGAGCTTTGCTTCCTGGACTTCCACAGAAAAGAGGCCTGTCATGACCCAGTTGGACTTTCCTGGTAAGGAAATGGTAATAAATAATAAATAACACAGTAAATAAAATAAATCTGGTTAACCACGTATTTTGACTTCTGATTTCATCCCAGGGGAAAAACCAGAGGAATGGCACAGAGTGGAGTTTTGTGGGACACCACTTTTGAGATATATTTGATTTGAGGAAGTATCTCCATCCTTAACAAAGTGATTTCTGTCAATAAGCCTGTTAGCTATCCAGTGGACTATCTATGTAGGGGTCAATACTGAAATGTTGAG
The DNA here is from genome assembly GCF_019279795.1 of Protopterus annectens. Classification (NCBI taxonomy): domain Eukaryota; kingdom Metazoa; phylum Chordata; order Ceratodontiformes; family Protopteridae; genus Protopterus; species Protopterus annectens. The sequence goes on along the minus strand of NC_056729.1, from coordinate 278,761,140 downwards.
AAAAAAATTAACCATACCACACTAAAGTGGTTAACAAAATAAACTCTCAAAACAATGAATAAAGTCTCTAAAGTCTTTCAATATGTTTATTCTTATGCAGACTAAGAGAGTGCGGCTTATGTCAGGCATTTCAGGTATTTGATTGACCAGCTCAGCTCATTATTTTCAACACATAGTTTCTATATGGAATACACAAGCTGCAGAGGTAGTGTCACTGAAACTTAAGTTAGCATGATTGAAAAAACTGACAGGTTTGTAAATTCAAAACCCTGTAAGTCTGTGAAATAAACAGCCCTTTAATATCATGTATTGTTGGACACTAGGTGAATCTGAAAATGCCTGGATAATACACAGGGAATAGAAATTATATATTTACAGTATTTAATTGTTTACAATAATGTTTATGCCCTGTGGTCACAGTAGACCTGTGAAGCCACTGGGGTTAATTTCACAGCTTTTAAAGTATAAAAGGCACAGACATCACTCACTTAACAACATAGCACCATCACTTCTCACTGTTTAATTTTCAGAGCTGTTGCTTTTGGTCAGGAATGATTGGGACATGTTGCTGGAAATACTATATACTATTATAACAAGTTATTATTATTAGACCATTATAACAAGTGCCATAACTGCACCGAAAGCAAAGGAGAGCACAGGGGAGAGGGATACACTAGACCACCAGGGATTACTCTTGAAGTGCCATAATGGCACCAATCACAGTACAGGAATGCTGGGTGGAGGAATGCAGTAGACACCAATTATTACTGAAATATAAGCACCATAACAGAACTGATAGTTCAACAAGGATAGGTGGTGAGGAATTCAGTAGACCACCAGGGCTAAACTCTGGTGTGTGTGTGAGTGTGTGTGTGTGTGTGTGTGTGTGTGTGTGTGTGTGTGTGTGTGTGTGTGTGTGTGTGTGTGTGTGTGTGTGTGTGTGTGTGTGTGTGTGTGTGTGTGTGTGTGTGTGTGTGTGTGTGTATTGTGTGTACTTGTGCATATGTGAGAATGACAGATAAGGAATATCACTGCTCATATGAGTAGCAGTTTATTACCAGATCAGTAATAATCTACACATTGTGGTAGTAAATGTGATTCAGGGAAATACACATTAACCAATAATGGGGTATTACCTCATTTCAGCTAAAATACCTCCAAATTACAAATGGGCATGCCATGGGAGAAGGGCCTTGTTAGCATGAACTGTGTGGTTCATGCAGGGCCCTTTAATAAATCCCTGGGTATGTTTCTAGATGGAGGAATTTGTAGAAAAGTGAGCTAAGTTGGAGGTCTGCTATTTCATTTACGGCTAAACAATTGGCTTTACAGATAGTGAAATACTAGGGTTCTTGAGGGGGAGAGTATGTGCTGAATAAACATATTTTGTTTTGACAGCCTGCAGTATTGCTTTACTTTTGCAGAAGGCAGCACATAAGATGAGAAGGGTTCCTATCAGATAGTCGAAATCTGCAAGTTCGAACCTCATATGGTCAAGACCATAAGTTTGAATTTGCAGAAGTACGAGCATTTCAACAGAAATCTCCATAAGGGGAGGTTTCCATTTTGTTCAATGTGCTGTGATCTTGGAGTTGTTATATTTAAGTATTGGGGGGGGGTGCGGGGGGGCTTGCCCTCCTGCTTTCAACAGTTTCTTTTCTTTTCTTTTTTTTGTTTTATATCCATAGTCAATGTTTTTTAACTTTGAACAGGATGGTTCGAACATTCTGTGTTCGAAGTTATTAAACTTTGACTATGTGATATAGGCCCAATGGGAAGGCCATATTCAAGATGGGCTAAAAGGACTCCTTTGCCATTAGCTGCTCTAGCTATTTTTGAGGTACTAGGAAGATCTTCTGCCATCAAATAGCAAAGAGTTAATTTTACTTTTTTTTTTTACATTAATTTGGAAGTTCAGCATTTGATCAAGTGATCAAGCCAAATAACTAGATATCTGAACCCTGATGAAGTTTAAAATTGGATGTTTTTAACAAGGGTTGATAGATATTTACAGAGTTTCTGATGAGTACAAAATCTTCAGTGATTATTGAAGTTTATGTTGTTTTAAACACGTTTTAAGTGAATAAAGGTTGTTTACAAGATGGGTTTGGATGACTGATTGAGAAGGGCCAGATATGAACGTGACCATATAGTCAGCATAAAGGATCAGTGAAATAAAGGGAAGGTCATACAGAAATTCATTGACAAAGATTGAAAACTCTAGGGAACAGAAACGGAGCCCAAAGAGAGATGAACCTATTTTGTATCTTATGAGTCTGCAAGTTAAAAGTCTTTAAACCACATATACAGAGTCTGTGCTAATATCAGTGTCTAACATGCTGTATAAAAGAAGACTGCACAACATCAAAGGCATTTGTAAGGTCTATAAAGAGGGCTGCTGTAACATTACACTTATACATGTTTATTAAAGTATCTTCTGTGAGAGTCCAAAGTACAGTCATGGTGTTGTAGCCTTCCAGTTATCTATATTGCTGGAGGGAGAGGTAATAATATTTTGGATGAAATCTGAAAGATGGAGATAAATGATTTTTGCTAGAATTTTTTCAAGAATTGAAAGAATGTAAATGTGTCAGAAATGCAAGGCATTCCTAAGGTGTTGTTGCTTTGGAAGTGGTTTAGATAAGGGTTGTTTTCTAGATGCTAGGCATGACATATTTGGATAAATGGTGATTACAGATGAAAAGATGATGGAGAGATATGCAGTCTTTGCAAAAGAGAATAAACCATGAATTTAGCCAATCTGCTGTAGTGGCAGTGTCTGCAGGAATTTGTTTATGGTGAGTTTTAATATCTTTAGGTATAACTTGTGTAAACTAGAAGGAATAATTTAGGGGTGAAGTAGAGTTTCTACTAAGTGAGCAGATGAGTTGGGGTATAGTTGGGACAAGAGTGCTAAGTTCATTCAGGAAGTTACTGGGTAAGAGCTGGCCTTACGCATTTTGCTTAATTTCAGGAGGGGACCAGTTTTGTGCAGACATTTATCCTGTTAACTTAATTTGAAAAAGCTTAGGCTAACCAGGTAGGAAGAGCTGTTTGATTTTAAGATAATTGGATTTGTGTCTCCTTACTACTTGGTTGAAAATGATTTTGTAAGGTGAGAAAATACTCATGGTTTTTAGTGTGGAATAATTCTATAATTTTTGTTAACATTAATTTTTAACTGTATAAATGGCTTTAGATGTTTATCATCCCCACTTCTGCTATAGCCTTTAAGCTATATGGACTGCCATTTATCTAAGACACAACATACATCTTCCCAAAGCTATGGCTGCCACCCATACTTCCAGTCTGACTGCTGCTTGGGCTGTGCTGTGGAGGGAAAATCAGCAGCTGTAGTGGAAAATCTTCAGTGCTTTCTGGCCACCTCATAAAGAATCAGCTCAGAGGCTTCACAAAAGCATCAGCCAGCCTTCAACTCCTTTCTGGCAGATAAGTCGTCTTTGAGGAACTCTTCCCACAGAAATATTAGCTATTTTGCATGTTAGAAAATGACATTTTCTTTTATTGACTTTTTAGCGGGACTGTCCCTTTAAGATACCCAGTATTTTTCAAATATTGGAAATTTCCTGTCAGGGATGGCAATTTTTAACTTTAGCTAATATGGGGGATAATTTGGTAGTAAAATGTACTGTTTTTGCAATTTGTTTGTTTTTAAGTGAAATTATAGTATGGAGAAGTGTTTTAGTTGGTCAGGAATGACTACAGGTTTTGTAGTGATTGCATTCATGCTGTGACAACTTTCCTGCTATTTTTCTGTCAGACTGAATTTTATTTTGAGGGGTTTCTAACAGGAACTTAGTGCACTGCTTGTGTATTACAGTGTTTGGGGATTCTGTATGTCTATGAAAGGTTGTGTGCGCTGCTTATGAAAACTATTTATTAACTTACCCTCTACATTACTTTTTCCCATGATTCTGACTGCATAGGAAAATCCTTCTCAGTCAAAGCATGAATACTTATCCATGCTTCTGCTGGACTGAATTTTGTAATTTTTAAAAAGAAAGAACAACTTGCCAAAGAACTCTCGCTGACTCTGTGGCCTCAGTCTTGGCCTCCGCCAATGGTGGATGATTCTGCAGTGACCAGCAGTCATTCCTCAGATCACTCAATTACCTCTTCAGCTTTCTCTGGTATAGTCCTTTCAGCCACATCCTCTTTGGCTTCTCCAGTATCTAAACCAGGCATGGGAGAACCATCTTTACTAGGGCAAGAAGATATATCAAGGAGTTGCTGGTCATTGTGATCAGGGGAAGAGATTTCTTGATGGGGTAGAAGGACCTTCTCCTAGTTGGTCATCTGGGATACTTGTAAAGAAAAAATGTTAAATATTTCTCATCAGAAAACATGATATCTATTAGAAAGGATGGTTTTCTTAACCTTGGCTAAGGCAAGATGACGTTCTTACCTTAGCCAAGAAACTGTTGTAGGTAGTTAATCCTGGTATTAAGAATTCAATACCTGTAAATTTGGTCAGTAGAAATGTTCTTGAGGAAGATGTCAGATTATTCTGACATCAAAAGGGACCGGACTTCTTCTTGTGCATATTCTTAAGCCTAAATGTCAGATTCAGAGGAAATGTAGTTTGTACAACCCACTTAGTAGGAATTTTCCTTTTCTTAGACTATATCTAGGATGAATGAGATTATTTTCTGGGAACAAAGGAAGGCTCTCTCTGAACAGAGGAGATATTATGACATGTTGATAGTGGATATGCCACATTCTACACCTGTTCTTCCATTAGTGCTAGCTGTGGAAGATGTGGTTAATGCTGTTTGTAATAATCGTGTTTCACTACCATCATCCCCCCCCCAAAAAAAAGATAGGCTTTATAAAATTTCTCAAAGTAGAAAGCATCTTTTGTTCACCATAGGCTTGACCCTGCAGCTATTTCCACATATTTGCCAGCAGGGAACAGGCTCTAGGTGTCCTCCAACTTTTAGAAAAGGGGGTTTTATCTGGACCATTTGATAGTGAGGTCCTTAAACAATTTGGTGAGAAAGGGAAGTTAATTTAGGGAATTTCTAAAATTCTGACTACCCGCCCTCTTACAAATCTCCTAGGTCCTCTTTCACATAAAAGAAAAAAAAAAACAAACAAAAAAAAAACAAACAATACTTATGAAGAGATTGCAGGAGCAGAATAATGAGAAACAAGTATCTTTTCCTAAAAAGAGACAATCTACAACTTCAGAATGACAATACTAGCATTCTTTCCAACAATCCCACCCCTCCTGTCTCTCAAAATATGTCCTGGCAACTGAATCTGTATATTACCTTTTGGCAGCAGAGTGTTGAGGACTCTTGGGAGCTGAAGATGGTTCAGGAGGGATACAGTTGACATTGGATGCAAATACCTCCTTTCAGGGGAGTTTCTCCCCACTCTTAGAACCAAACATAATTTTTACTCAGGTTCTTCAGCAATAACTCATTCTAGGAGTCAGGAGTAGTGTGTGACAAAGTCTTCCATTCCAGTATACTTCTGGTACCGAAGAAATAGTCTCCTTCCTTAATATGTATGTGAAAGTTCCAAAATTCAAGATGTTGACCCTTCAGAGTCTGTTACCTCTCATTCTCCAAGGATGCTTTATGGTAACATCATTTTGATCTAAAATATGCATACCATTACATTCCTGTTATGAAAGGCTTCAGGACATTTCTTAATCTTCTGAATCTGGGTCATATTACTGTTCTCTGCATTACCTTTTGGGTTATCTACTGCTCCAGGATGTATATAGCTCCAGTCATAGCTCATTTCAGACTCATTGGTATTTACATATCTACTTATTTAAATTTCTTACTCAACTTTGCAGAGTCTTTTCTCAGATGTGAAGAGTCATTGCTATGGGTTTTGTCTCTTCTAATTAATCTGAGCTTCTAGATAAATATCCGGAAATCCTCCTTGACTCCATTACACAGAATTTTGTTTGTAGGGTATCTACTAGCCATTGGCCTCTCATACTCTTCTATTAAGTTACATCCAGCAGCCATTCCAGCATGGCTGCAAATACATCCTTGACTTTCTTCTATGTTTTTGGTAAAACATTTTCTTAAAGGAGTTTCACAACTGAGACCTCCCCACGATTATTTCTCCTTCCTGGGATCATAACTTTATGTTGGAAAAATGTACAAATGTCTCCATCTGAACCTTGACATCAAGCAGATTTAAAGTGCACTAAACGGAAAACTGTTCTTCTCATAGTTGTGAAATCTGAAAGAAGATTATCTGAGTTGCATGTGCTCATAGTGGATGAACTTTATCTGGTCTTCCACAAGGATAGGGTACCATTAAGAACAAATTCCTCATTTTGGCTCAAGGATTTTTCAGAGTTCACTTTGAATCAATTCATCATTCTCCCAGTGTTCTATTCACATACTCAAAACCTCAGAGAAATGATTCTACATACTCTGGACATGCATAGGTAGCTTAAGCAGTATCTCCACAGAGCCAAGTCATTTGTAAAAGCTGATGAGTGAGTTGCTTCTTATGTTGGTACAAAGAAAGAACAACTTGTGTCATAATAGACTATTTCCAGATAGCTGTCCTTGGCTATTGCCTTTTGTTATGCCCTTAATGGTAAACCGGTGCCAGGTAGTATCAAGACCCACTCTACCAGGACGTTGTCTACTTCAATGGAATATCGGAAAGGGATGAGCCCTAGAAGTAATTGAGAGGCAGCTACATGGTCTTCTGTTCATACCTTTACAAGGCATTACAAACTGGATTCATTTTTACATCCTGGACTGGCGTTACTAGGCACATTCTCCAGGGGTTCCTGGATCCATATCTTTCCTCTTCCCATGTTAGATAGGCTTAGGTAATCAGCCTATATAGCCTAAACACTACTGTAGCAGAGGGAATGAAGAACCTAGTGCAGTTGTGTAAGCTGCACATACCCATTACAGTAGATGTTCAAATCCCTTACTGCTGCAATAGCCACACCAACCCTCCATTCCCCTACTTTGTATATAGTTTTTTGCTGGTATATACATTTGTTAGTTATATGTGTTTTTTAACGTTTAGGATGAGTATACTACTTACTTGTTGAGAAGGTAAGTCCTGAAGATTTTCAGGTATGACTTCTGATTTTCTCTCCACTGCGCTGCACAATCAGCAGTCAGAGTGGAAGCTTAGAAGGGAGCCAGAGTTTTTAGAAGGTGGTCGGTTATTGTGTTTTGGGAAGACACAGCCCATATCCTAAAGCCTATTGCAACAGTGATGAATAGACTGAGTTTCCCATTTTGTGCTTGAATTAACCTATCCCATTTGATGTTAGATTGACCGTACCCATCCATGGTCTTTAATTATATGTTATCCTTAGTAAAAATAACTGGTGTCATACCATAGATTATTTGAGGGGGGACCCACACATGGGCTAAAGCTGCTTCTGTCTATTACTAGTGTAGGAGGCAGTGCTTGGGTAAATTGTGTATTACCATCAATGGATTCAAGTCGCATATGAAGATGGAGAGGAATGAGTTATGTTTTATGTGGACGGAGCATCTCTTCCAGAGCAGTATTATCATCTGTGAGATATGCCTGGCCTTCAATCTGTTCTGTTGATGTTTCAGACAAGGTTTAGACCCCTGGCCTGAGTATTTCTTATATCATTTGACTTGCTGATGTTCAGTAGGTCCATCTGTACTGGGTCAGTGGATGCCTTCTTTGCTAGGCACAGGTCACTTCTTAGCAATCTGTAGCATAGTGAGTATAGTGAGTATAGTGAGTATAGTGAGTATAGTGAGAGGGCTTTGAGTAAGTCTGTGTAGGACATATTCTTCTCTCCTTTTACTCAGGTATCTCTGTGAGTGTTGCAGTCATTGTATCTGTCTGTATAGACACATACCAGAGTGACCTTATACTCAATGATTGGTCTAATGAGGGTTGTGCAAAGGAGGACAATAACATGTCTAGCTGTAAACACAATCCTTTATTTATAAGCTTCACAATTTAGAAGGACTTTCTTACAACAGTAAAATATGTTGGTCAAATGTTAGATCATTGTTCCCATAAGTTCTCAAATCCAGAGCAAGTTGGTCAACTGTTGGGGCATATTTCCATTGTGGTAGCTCTGTAGTTCCATGGGTATAGGACTTCCCAAAGGATATGCTAATGCATTTTCTTTTGCATTTACTTTCAATCCATGATACTGGCATGGGTTATTTGCAGCAAAACTTTCTGCAGGATTGCTAAGTCATATAGGGATTCAGTGAGTGCTCCCAGGTTGCAGTCATCTTAGTTAGCCATAGCCCTGCAGCAAAATGTGGGGAGAGTGTGTAGGTGATTCTAATGGTGACTGGTCTCTTTTTGGAGCTAGCTTCCCCTATTTTGATCTCCTGCATCCTATCTGTGAACCAGTTGCCAATTGAGTGGGTGATGTATGGGTTCATTCCCGGGTTATTTATCTTTTCTACATTGCTTAAGTGCGGGGATTGTGCTAAAAATGTTGGCCAAGTCAAGGTATGCAGTGTGCACTATTTAACCTTCATCCATTGCTTTGGTGATCTTTTCTAAAAGCCCACCAGGTTGGGTAAGCATGAGCTTCCCTTGACAAATCCAAACTGGAAGAGATCCAGTGTTTGGAGGTTGCCTATGTCCTGATCGATTGGTTCCATGATAAGTCTTTCCATGGCTTTGCATATGAGGCTGGTCAGACTCATGGGCCTGTAATTGCCTGGGTCTCGGGGAGGTCTTCCCTTATACTGGAAAATGCTTGTACCTTTTCTCCATTCATTTGGTACAAAACCTTTATGAATGTTGAGGTTGAACAGCATTATTAGGAGGTGTTTAAATTGTGCTTCATTTGATTTGTCAGTTTATTTATTTGTCATTTGTTAACCAAGTTAGTCCAACTGAGCTGCAGGCCCCTTTTTCAGTGGAGACCTGAGGAGAAAAGCACTGACATATAACAAAAAATTACATAGAATCGAAACTGTCTAAGTAAAACTTAGAAATTATATAATAATGTTTATATAGCAAGCAGGTTAATATTCACATTGACATTCCAATTTTATTACAAAAACAGTCTTGATAGACAGCATAGCACAGAAATGTAACTATTTATACATGTACAATGAAGCAGTTGATAGCTTCTCATTGGGCAGATACAGTTTATACGAACTATATTCCTAAGTGATATATGTTTTAGGGAAGAGAGAGAGAGGTGGATGCGATTTAAGATGTATGCAGAACTCGTCACTGTGGTATTTTTTACTTTTTATAGTGCTTTTAAAACTTGGTCTTGTGTGATAGCTTCAGGCAAGTTGGTTTCAAGTAAATCCTGTGGTTTAGATGGAGGGGAGAGAGGAGTAAATTTGGAGCTGAATTTATCAGTCAGTAGGTTTGCTGTATCTTCAGTCTCACTGCAGGTAACATCATTCACAATCAGTTCAGTACATTGCTGCATTGTGCTTCTGAAATTATGAACATAACTGAAGAAAGCAATCTGATTATATTTGATTATATTTGGCTCGGGTGGCTAGTTTAGCCTGAAACTTGGTTTTGGTTTATTAAACTCCTGAGTTGCTTTTTTGTTTCAATGATGAGGGCTGTATAGTTACTTTTGGTCAAAATTCTCTTTCTTTTATTGTAAAGCTTGTTGATATTATGATTCCACTATGGAGATCTGTTTCTGTGCTTTGCCCTATACTTGTTTCTACAGGGTACAGCTGCATCTATGCAGCTATTTATATGCTGGAATAGTGTAGTTGTGTGTGTTTCTGCATATTCAGCAGTATTACCTGAATTTGGTGGGGATTTGAAGCTTGCCAGTTCATCACTTAGGAGTACATAGTTTGTCTTATAGGAATTTCTAAAGGTACATTGGGTGGAAGAGGTCTCCCATTTTAGTTTTATTTCAACAATGGCTTTATGATCAGCCCAAATAAGAGGCAAAGAAATGCAACAGATGGTCCCAGATGCCCCCAGATGTTGCCTCTAATTTGCACTTTGACTAATTGTTCCAAAGTATTTGTATTGACAAAGTCCAGATATTTCTGTGCTTGTGCACTTGTGGTAGTGTAGGTTTCCAAAAGTTGGAGTGTTTAGATCAGCTAGGAAACTGGCATTAGGTTTAATACTGAATGATTATAGTTCATGTAGATAGGCATCATAGCTTTCTTGGGTCATAGAGGGAGCTCTGTAGATAGCTTATATATAGTACAAGACCCTTCTGATGGTTATTTGGCCATGAAGAAGCTTTAGCAGATCATGCTGCATTACCAGCCATGATCTGAGTCCTTTCTGGATGAACATTCAGATGACACCTTATTTTTTCCCTTCCTGTGCAGTAGACATACCTCTCAACTGTCCACATTTTTGCAGAATGTCCAGATTTTACCTCCCATTTTTGGTCTGTTCCTCAAAAATGTTTGGTTTTCTGGCAAATGGTTGGCAAGTAATTGAAGATGGAATCAGAAAATAATGACAAGCATTTCAGTTTCAGACTTCATACCCTTCAGAAATGCCATGCTAAATGAAAACCTATTATTCTATCAACTTTATAACTTTATAAGGGCAATATTCAAAAATTGTCTGTATTTTTGTGCCTTTGTCCCCCTATTATTTATGGCTTTGTTCAGATTTTTTGCTCTAAAAAGTTGAGAGGAATGGCAGTCGCTGGTTTAAATGTGTAGAAAGGGTTATAGCCTTTCATGGCCTGAGTGCTCTATACAGTTTTAAATCATGTCTCAGTCACTACACAGATGTCTACATTGTTCATGGAGAAATGAGTTTGTAGGAAGTAGAGTTTCTTGTTTTGGTTCCTAGCATTGAACAGTAACACCTTTATATTTTCCTTTGCTTGTTTATGTTGGTAGGTTTATCAGGTTAGCATTGGATAAAAAGGCACTATGGAGGTGGGCAATGTCTTTGCCAATGACTGAAGCCCAAGAGGAGACAGATACAGTCCATCAATGGAGAAGCAGCATGGTCTCTTCATCTTATCCTCCCAGGCTGACACATATCAAACCCCCTTTAAAGGACATCAACAACTAAACCAGTTATTGAAATCAAGTATTTTTGCTCATGTTGGGCATCATCCTTGGAGAAGATAGAATGCTGCTCAGTCCTATGCTAATACCTGCCTGAGACACATAGTTAGTCTTTGAGCTCCGTTATATCTGTCTTCATATATTCCAGTGATGTACATCTCAAATCACTGACACTAACGTGTATCATGATAGAGTCATACTGGTACTTATTATTCAAGGACTTGAGTTAATGTGTAATCAGATGGATCCTGGCACCAGACAAGAACAGTCACTCTTTTTTTCTTATAATGGAGTCACCTATAAGAAAAATGTTAGGTTGAGTCACTGCCTACCTTACAGGTTCAGCATCTGTGACGTTGGGACTCCTTGTGCTTTGTACCTGTCTTGAGTTTTGTAGGCCCTTGAAGTTTAGGCAAGTTAATATTTAGAACATCAACATATGATGGATTATTTGCATTGTGATAGCCTTGGAGAGCTGTGGTATGTTTTATACTGCTGACAATTATGGTGTCTTAGTTTATGTGAGATATTTACTTCCCAGTGTATTACATATGCACATCTTTCACACACTGTGTTGTGCTGTTTGAGTATTAGATGATCTCCAGACAGTCAAAGAAAATTCTTACACTGTCTCAAGATATCCATTCCACACAGAGGAGGAAAGAATCAAGCCTTGTACCATCCATTTATAGGAAGTAGCTCAAGGAAGTTTTAGCACCTTAATCCTCCCTGTGCTCTCTGCTAACTGGCAGAATATTCGTGTTTGATTTTGGGCTGCTTTCCCCCATTATTTTTGGTTTGTTCCAGATTTATTTTGCAAGGACATTGAGTGATAAGCCTGTTCCATTATTATTTTTAGGTGAATCAGAGTAATCCTTACAATTGTGCTTGATCCCCCCCCCCAAATTATTTTTGTCTTTGTCTCTGATTCTTAAGCAAATAATTTGAGAGCCATGAAAGTCCCTGAGTTTTATTTGTTTCATATTTTGGGTTGTAGAATGTGTGCTTTTCTCATCAATTGTAGAGTGTTGCAGGCATTAAATAATGACAGACGTTTGAGTTTCTGAGTGCATATCATTCATAAAATTAATGCTATGAAAAAATATTATTCTATCAACATTATAGATATGCAAGAGCAACATTTAAAATCTGTCCTTTATTTGTTTTTTTAAGTTTTTTTGGCTTTGTCTTTGATTCTTTCACTAAGAAATCATGATAGCAATTTAGAGTTGGACATCTGAGATGTACACTGACAACTTTGCAATAATTGCTGGGGCCACCTGTAAAGGAAATTGCTAACTGCTGTTTGCTCATTATTCTGACTTTACAGGATTAATATGGTTTGTATAAATTAACTTGGAATACGTTTATGTGTCGCAACTGTTTCTGTGAAACAAACTTGAAACTTATTACATGGCCATTGTTTTTTTATCACAATTAGATGTCTGAAGCAGACATAGAAATGTCTGTAGCTGCTGGGTTGGAATGAGAACCTCTTTGGAATAAAGTAACTGACATTCTTATCATTAGCTCATTTTAAATAGCCACTGATCTAGCTTTGCAAGTGTAGTATGCTGTTATGTGAAGTAAGATCGAATGCTTTATTACTGTAACTGTTATTTATTAATTATCAAAATCTGACATTTGAGTTATATGCAGCAAAGTGCATATAAGTGATGAGTATGGAGGACATTTGTGGATGCCAGTGACTTACGTCTGCTGTTATTTAATCACTGTTAAACAGTAGCTCCTGTTCTTTTGTGGCAGCAGTAGTGTGACATAAGGAGTTAAGCATCTCTTACTCCTTGAAGAGTAAGAAACTATTTTCCCCAGTACTGGTTTTTGCTCAAGCCATCATTCGATCAAAGGATTGGACAAAAAACTAAAATGCACCTCAAAAAAAGTTTTCTGGAGATCTAGATGCCTCCAGATCCTTGTCTTAATTCAGTTATTTCATCCACAGTTATTACAGTACACTCTTGGCCAGTTAAGGTGTGTTGAAAGGATACAGTTAAAATGACAGTTGAGGAGCAAGACTAAATGGATTTCTTTACTTATAGTTTTTGTTCAGGCCATGATTGAATCAAAGAGTTGGAAAAAAACTCTGAAATACACATCAACATGCACAGAAACTTCATGGGTTCTGTGGTCTTCATGTCCAAAAGACCACAGCTTAATTCAGGTATGTACACCGCAGTTATCATAGTGCTATATAGCCCATTTAGGCATATTGGTAAGGTGTGCTGAAAGACACAGAGAAAATTCTGAAGAGTAAATCAAAATGTGAGAAAAGGTAAGCAGTTGTAATCTGGCTGATGTGGGCAGGCCATGGTGGAAGGAACTGAAGGAATGGAGACAATGGGAGATGTGTGTGTGTGTGTGTGTGTGTGTGTGTGTGTGTGTGTGTGTGTGTGTGTGTGTGTGTGTGTGTGTGTGTGTGTGTGTCTGTGTGTGTGTGTCTGTCTGTGTGTGTGTGTGTGTGTGTCTGTGTGTGTGTGTGTGTGTGTGTGTGTGTGTGTGTGTGTGTGTGTGTGTGTGTGTGTGTGTGTGTGTGTGTGTGTGTGTGTGTGTGTGTGTGTGTGTGTGTGTGTGTGTGTGTGTGTGTGTGTGTGTGTGTGTGTGTGTGTGTGTGTGTGTGTGTGTGTGTGTGTGTGTGTGTGTGTGTGTGTGTGTGTGTGTGTGTGTGTGTGTGTGTGTGTGTGTGTGTGTGTGTGTGTGTGTGTGTGTGTGTGTGTGTCTGTGTGTGTGTGTGTGTGTGTGTGTCTGTGTGTGTGTGTCCATGTGTGTGTCTGTATGTGTGTGTGTCTGTGTGTGTGTGTGTGTGTGTGTGTGTGTGTGTGTGTGTGTGTGTGTGTGTGTGTGTGTGTGTGTGTGTGTGTGTGTGTGTGTGTGTGTGTCTGTGTGTGTGTCTGTCTGTGTGTGTGTGTGTGTGTGTGTGTGTGTGTGTGTGTGTGTGTGTGTGTGTGTGTCTGTGTGTGTGTGTGTGTGTGTGTCTGTGTGTGTCTGTGTGTGTGTGTGTGTGTGTGTGTGTGTGTGTGTGTGTGTGTGTGTGTGTGTGTGTGTGTGTGTGTGTGTGTGTGTGTGTGTGTGTGTGTGTGTGTGTGTGTGTGTGTGTGTGTGTGTGTGTGTGTGTGTGTGTGTGTGTGTGTGTGTGTGTGTCTGTGTGTGTGTGTGTGTGTGTGTGTGTGTGTGTGTGTGTGTGTGTCTGTGTGTGTGTGTGTGTGTGTGTGTGTGTGTGTGTGTGTGTGTGTGTGTGTGTGTGTGTGTGTGTGTGTGTCTGTGTGTGTGTGTGTGTGTGTGTGCGTGTGTGTGCGTGTGTGTGCGTGTGTGTGCGTGTGTGTGTGTCTGTTTGTGTGTGTGTGTGTGTGTGTGTGTGTGTGTGTGTGTGTGTGTGTGTGTGTGTGTGTGTGTGTGTGTGTGTGTGTGTGTGTGTGTGTGTGTGTGTGTGACAATGGGCAGTGAGGTGAGCCACTGATTCCTTCTCCTTGTGTGCTGTTACACCTAAGACTGGCCCTGAGTAGGAAGATCCAGGAGAAATAAATGGATGTGTTAGAAGGGTTTAATGAGTTAACAATCAAGCTGTGTTACATTGTAATAATGATAATAATAATAATAATAATAATAATAATAATACTAATAAACTCTGAATAGCAGATCTCACCTCTGCATAAATACTGGAAATGATTGATGCAGGTAAGATAGACTGCATCTTTATTTTGGAAGCATTCTCTTTCAAAGTGTTAGTATTTTACTGACGTGGCTCCATGTATATGTTTCAAGTTATTAGTCTGCTGAATGTTTTACTGATGTGTTTTTGTTTTTTGCATTGTCGCATTGTGCACTGTTGTATGTGTGTGTGCATGCATGTGTTTGTGTAACTGTTTTCATTGTATTGAAGAGCAATTAAATTAAAAGAAAAAAAAATCATTTTCATTGACCAAAAGACTAAGCTTGTGTAGCTGCCATCACCACAAGATTAAAGCCAGCACACAACCCTGACATATCACTGAGAACTCCAGTATCAAACCCATAAATTTGTTCTTGCACATAGACTTTACCTTAGATCTCACCATTACATTGCCTGCTCATATCAGTCTCATAAAATCTAAAATAAATAAAGCTATCAGCATATCAGTATAACTCAAGATTCCTAACACCCGTGGGCAGAACTGCCATCAGTAAGGGATTTCTTCAACCTCAGTTAGGAAGCCGCTTTTCCCTTCTGGTATGCTCTTCTACAAAGAGTTAAACTGAACTGCAGATGTTGTTAAGTAGATTTAGTCTTCTTTTCATGTTATGGACACTATTATCTTTCCCTAGCTTGTACAAAATGGTTCCCCATCAATGAATGGTCAGATATTCTCTACTTCAGTCATTTATGCAAACTGATAAACAACACCATAAGCCCATAAACTGTCTTGTAAACTACCTGCTTCAATCTCAAGCTATTCTATCAGTCACACAACACACTTATACTCTACTAAACAGCATTCACTGTCTAGAACAAAGCTGTTTTTTCTGTCACTGTTTCAAGACTATATGATAGCGTGCCCACAGAAGTTAGAGCCAGTACCTCTATAGCTAAGTTCTGATGAAAGCACCTACGCTTTGAACAGACAGCCAAATGCACCTGCTTCCAACATGCATACATCACTTAAGTTGGCTGCAAAGCACAGAGCCTGTTAACCTTTGCTTCATCAGTATTTGGCTCACCAGATGACATTAGAAATATGCATTCCACTTAAGTTATTTTTCACAAACCCTGCTATTCTGTTATTCTGTCTAAAGCTACATGTTATGCAAACATTGTGTATATAATGCATATGACGTATATAAATCATTGTGTTTTTATATAATCAATTGTAAGCTAGATTTATGTTCAGTTTTATGTATACCAAACTGTGAGTCTATTAAAAGTAGATGGTTATGAGCTATATGTAGTCAGTGCCTTGTTATTACTTAGTTCAAGTGCTATATTGTACTATGGATATAGCACAGTTATTATATGTAGAAAAAGAGTAGTAAATTAGCCAATTTTTGATAATAACCTAAAGTTATCTTGAGCAATTATAATACTGTAATCATATATTAATGGAGTTGTTCTACAAATATCCAGGTATTTGAGATATTTAATTTTGCATCTGTATCAAAACCTGTACTCTGTTCAAGCACTTCATGTCTATTGAAACTCTTAGTTCTTGTTCCAGTCACTATATTATATTCACTAATTTTATGTGTATACTATTTTTTATGAAATGTATCATCCTAGCAATGAATGAAGTATATAATATGGTAAATAGCTCACTAACCTGGTAAACAAACACACAGACAAACAAATAATAAATAAATAATATCAGTGTAAATGTCCCTGCCTTTTGTAGTACGAGCATAAGCTGCTGGATCTCCCTTGAAAATCTTTATTGCAGTTTAAGAACTTCTAACCGCCATCTTTTCAATGAGCTCTGCGGTTCTGGTACAAGAATAGGCTGTACTACACAAGGCTGATTGTGAGCTGTTGCCATTTTTTTTTCTTTTTGTAAATAATCTTTCCTCCATTAGGCTGAATCTATTTCTTTGTGTGAACAAACAGGTTGCACTGGCCACAAATCAAGGCTCTTTATAGTGGACATTTTATAATTTTCATATAGCTTAGTACTTGCATTTTGTGGCTTTGCTTTCAGGCATGTACTTTGCATCATGTCGTCCGAATCCTTGCTCATTAATGTTTTTTCTTTCGATGTTCCCCAAAAATCTTGTCTTTTCTTTTTTATTTTACTGGCTTAACAGGTCTTTGTTTAGGACAGGAAGAGTTTATGGCAAGGACATTTCAAAAGAAACCATCTTTAAATTGTGATATCTTGGAAGAAGATTCATATCAACAAATAAAAAAAAATATGTAAATTCTCCATGAAACCCACTGAATACATTTAAGAATGAAAAAAAGTGTTACAACATTGTTTTTGCAGGGGGGTGGCAAGCCTCCCTACACCCCAAGTCCCTGCTAATATAAATATACCAAATCCAAAATCTCAGAGCAGTGTTTGGTGATCTCAGAGAAAAAAAAACACACACCACACCAAACATCAGCAGTGTAAGTGAAAGGGAGATGCCTATTCAATTACACTGCTAAATTACAAAGGGCCACACTTAGCTCTGATCGCTATCAGAACTTGAAGAAACAAACTACAATATAATGCTGCTAATCTATATTTCAACAAATGCCAGCTTGAACAAATGAATGCAATCACTGAAATATTAGCACTCTATCTGAAACCTATCCCCCATCAGTAAGGAAGTAATTTAATATGTAATCTGAACCTTTTTTTTTAAAGATAATTTCCTCAATCCTTTTCATTATGGATTTTGAACTCTTAAATTGCACTGAGACTGCCTTCTTTATGGCACTGAATAACGGATGACCTCCTAACACTGAAAAATCATCTTTGTTAATCAGTTTTGATCCTCCTTAATCTCTCTCTCTCTCTCTCTCTCTCTCTCTCTCTTTCTGCATCATTAAACATGGTGGATCACATAATTCTTTTGAACAAGTTACAGTATGTCCACTACCATCAAATGATTTCCTTCTTCCTTTTCCAATGTATTTCGAGAGGGGTATCCGAGGTTAATATTCCTTCCTACCACCAGTGGACTGCATAGTTCCAAATGGTTCCATACTGAGTTCATCATTGTTCACCATATCGATAATACCTTTGTAAAAAAAAGTCATCATTAGGTGAGACAGTAGTAACCAAACGTTAGAACAAAACAACCTGCAGAGACAAAGTCGATTTCAGCCACTATTTCCATTGTATTTTTTCTTTGATTCAACTGTAATCAAGAAGATAATTTGCAATAAGTAGAAAACTTATGACTGGAATAGTGAGGTGCTGAAAGTTGGGGGAGTGGACCTAAATACATTAGCAGGAGAGAAAGAATTTTGAAATAATTATTAGAAATGTCTCCTTTCTACACTCTACGCAAATAGGCCACTTGACTCGTTCAAGTACATGCTGGTGTTCCTATTGTCATTTCATTGCTAACAGCACATACATGCATATATACTTTATATATTCCCCCATGTAGACAAAACTACAAGATCTACAGTCATTATATCTGTGACAGCAGGACATTGTTTATGTTGTTCAGTGTTCAGTCTGTGACAGTTCTTATGCGGAAACCTGCAAGCAAGCTGTTGCAGCAAATTTAGGAACACAGTTATGCTATTAGAGTCCAGGATTCTAAAAAATGGACTTTGTAAGCATTCTACAAAGCATGGTGGGTTTAAAAAAATTTGTTTTAGTATTATTGAGAGTGTATGTTTGGCTGTTAGTGGGGGATGACTATAATAATAGACTCAAACGAAGAGAGATGGTACTAACAGCTTGTCCTGAATGCTTCTGTTTCAAGTTTGAATCAACAGAACACTCCAACGGTAGACCTTTAAGATGGATTTAGGGCAGTTTTTGAATTAGTAATGCTTACATTAACGACATAAACAAATTTTTATACATTAATTTTTATGTCTTATTTTGTATGGCAAATTCAATATCTAAATGTTATATTCCTATTTATTTTTATTGGATAACGGTGCATCAAATAAAAGTATTGTATATTATTTAAAGAGCAGATCACAATGATAGAATGCTATGAATAAGTATATTATAAGGCTAAAACAGCTAACCTTATAATAATAAGTACTTTAATTATTTGGAAGCTTACTTCTGGGTCATTCCAAAGTAGCATTATAAAATTATCTTTTAGAACAATGCTTCTGTCCAGAGAAGGGATTTAGAGACAGAAGTGCAACAGTTGAATAAAACAAGGTTGCTACAGTTGTAGCTTGCTGTTTTCCCAAGGCACACTCACTTTGTAATTAACTGGACTAGGCTTAAGGCTGTTGTGGCATAGCACTTTGCATCGAGGGCATAGCATTTTACATAGAAGGTATAGCACTTTACGTAGAGTGCATAGCACTTTACATAGAGGGCATATCACTTTCCATAGAGGGCATAACACTTTACACAGAGGGCATAGCAGTTTAAATAGAGGGTATAGCACTTTACATAGAGGGCATAGCACTTTCCACAGAGGGCATAGCACTTTACATAGAGGGTATAGCACTTTACAAAAAGGCATAAGAAGCTTACTAACACAGAAAAAGTCTTGGTTCAAAAAATTTATGTCACTCTCAATACTTTGGGTCAACGCAGTTTTTGCAAAGCCTACCTTTGAGTTCCTGCCAAGAAACCAAAGAACTCTTCTGTATTCAGGAAAAAAAAAATATATATATATATATATATATATATATATATATATATATATATATATATACACATGGGTTACGTTCAGAAGATAGAAATACTGAAATCTCGAATTTTAGTATTTCGAGCCTAAGAAGCCAAATCCACATAATAGCGAAAGTTTAGAAGTGTGAAATTCAAAACCTCAAATACCGGAGGTTTTGAATTTTGCACTTCTAAAGTTTCGCTATGGTTATGTATTCAGGTAAGTGTGTGTGTTTGTGTGTGTGTGTGTGTGTGTGTGTGTGTGTGTGTGTGTGTGTGTGTGTGTGTGTGTGTATGTGTGTGTGTGTGTGTGTGTGTGTGTGTGTGTGTGTGTGTGTGTGTGTGTGTGTTAAGGGGTTTGGGTAGGGGCTGTTGTGTGTGTCAGTGTGTTTTGTTGCTGTGATGTGTGTGTATGAAGAGAAAGTAGCTTGTGTGGTTGTGTTTTGTGTGTGTTTGTATGTAGAGTGACCTCAGAGGGAGAATATTTAAGTAGGGGGTGAGGGGTGCAGGGGGGCTTGCCCCCCTTCTTTCATGTAGTAGCGTGATTGTGTGTGTTTGTGTGGTGGATAGTGTGTGTGTGTGTGTGTGTGTGTGTGTGTGTGTGTGTGTGTGTGTGTGTGTGTGTGTAGTAAAACTGCGAAATTCAAAACTTCCGGTTTTCGAAGTTTTGAATTTTGTGGTTTTTAGTTCTCATTGTTTTGTGGATTCCAGTTCTTGGGCTTGAGATACTGAAATTCGAGATTTCAGTATTTCAAGCTTCTGAAGTAAATATATATATATATATATATATATATATATATATATATATATATATATATATATATATGTACATAAAACAGGTGCAATGGTGAATATTTGGACTCATTTGTTATGATATGGCCACATTGCCAATCTGAGCATATATCAATGCAAACTTGCAATAGTTACCACTGCACGAACTAAAAAATCACTAGATCCAAAGAAAATGTGCACAAAACCAGTAACTACATCTATCAATGCTTCAAGTTAATAAATGGATCACAGATACTTTCATTAAGTTTTAATGGATACACTGATGTTCATTACTTATGTGAAAATTGCTCTTTAACACACCACAAAAATAATGTAATAATGTCGCCTTGATAAGTATAGCTACCCTTATCTCACAGCAGTTAGTTCTCTGGTTAGGTCAGACTGCCTTCAGTGTGGAGTCTGTAAGTCATTATATTCATGTGAGTGTGTGTTCATCCTGCTTTATACTGGCATCCTCCCTGGAATTGTTCTACATATATGTCCTTTGCCTGTGGCTCTCCTGAACGTGCGAAAAGGATAAAGTGGGTTTCATAAAAATGGATGAATAAGTGGGTGCACCACTTCAAATTCAGAGTCTGACATGTAGTGTGTCCAGAACAGAAAAGAGAAGTTCTTAACTGAGTTGATGTTAAGCATTGGTGAAAAAGGTTTGGAAAGATAATTCTAAAGCTGAAGGGACCAATGACTGCCCACAGGATGGAAAGAGGTAATTTTGTTGTCTACAGAGAAAATTAAAATAGTGTTATTTATTGCAAGGATTTGACCAAGATTGTGGACACCTAGTGTAATGGATTTAGCTACTGAGAAAGGATGGGACAGTAGAAGAATGGAAAACACTAGTGTAGTGCATAGACAGGGCAAGTTTTTTACTTGTCACACGTACGTATTTATTTATTTCTGTCTGATAACTGGGATTGTCTAACTCTACTTCAGTAGCACTGGGGAGAAAAGCTCCATATTGCCAACACAGAATAAAAAATGATAAAAACTATACAACAAAAAATAATCAATGAACGTTAGCGTTGTGAGGTGGTTATATGCAAGAGGAAAGATAAAAGAATAAGAAGACACTAAATTATTCAACGAATATGAAAATATACATAAGCACATATACAGTAATATAAAAAGTATAAATATGTATATTAAAAGCATATATGATTATATATTTGGCGATATTGTACTTGAGGGCCTCACCAGATACGCAGTGGCAAGCCCTGCCCAAAACTCGTGCTGTTTCATAATCAGGTACTAATGAATATGTATTCCCTTGAAAAATCCTAATACACTGTCCGGCTTTTAGTACGTGTCTTGTGTTGTCTTCGAGAACAATTGTTTGTTTCTTATTTTAATATAAACAAAGAAATGCGTATTTATTAAATAAAAGACATATTTCAGAAACTTCATTTTGCTCCTGCATCTGGCTGTCTGCAAAGTATATTTTTCTTTTAAATTAAGTGGTAAACTACATGCTCACTTTTTAGCTAATGATTTAATCAGGACATACATTTTTTTGTTCAAAATAAAGCATATAAGCTCACTTCTTATTCTTGTCCTGACCTAGGGTTACCACCAGTTTTCCTTTAGGCTGGGCAGTCTCTTATTTGGGCAGGTGTGTCCTAGTCAGGGAGGGGGATATGAAAATGGCAACTGTCCTTTTCTAAGTTCTCTTTATTAGTCGACTAAAGCTATTATTTTTGTATTTGAATCGCTTACCAACCAACTAAAATTCTAAAAAGAGTGGGCTTTTATTTTAGCAAAAAAGCTATTATTTTTGTATCTGAAACACTTCAAAATGTAAAAAGCAACTAAAATACTTCAAGAGTGTGTTTTTATTTTTAGCAAAAAAAAGTCCATTCATTTGCATTGTTGGAATGCCATGTCAATCATGGCTCATTACATATGCAGACCTGGTCATCAATCATTCGCGACATGCCCACTTCTCTGCAAAACGCAAGGTGAGGCCTTCAAGTACAATATTGCCATATATTTTTGTAAAAGAAGGCATAGAAAGGAGAAAGAGATATATGGTAGTATAACTGTTGCAGTAACAAATGATTGTACAAATAGAAATAACAGAAACATGCTTAGATGGATGTATGGCAGAGGAAAGCTTACGGACAGCCTTCCTTCAGGTAGGTGTGTTTCCATTCTGTTGAGTGTTGCTGTGCTCCATTGTCCAACCCTTCCCTATCTCCATTTGTCCACCCTCTGCGTGTGTCTGTCCACCTCATGTTTCCCCATCGTAATGTCTATACATCCACTTCTGTTTATACAGTTCTGTGTTTGTTTGTCCCTGTAAACACTACTACCCGTCTTTCCTTCCCCATTTGCCCAACACCCTTTCTCCTCTTTACCCATGCCTTTATAATTCTGACAGAAATGATATTATGCTGCTATCCCCTATCCGGCACTTTCCTCCATGTTGCCTTTATGCAGGTACCCCTATCCTTGTTATCCTTCTCTTTTCTTGCTGTTCCATACACCCTTCCTCCACCCCATTTCATGCATTACAAGCATGATCATGTTTGTGTCCTCCACAATGTACATGACATTACAGTGTGTGTGTGTGTGTGTGTGTGTGTGTGTGTGTGTGTGTGTGTGTGTGTGTGTGTGTGTGTGTGTGTGTGTGTTTGCAAAACGTCACTTTGTGCTGGTCTGTCATAGGACATACAACTAAGCACACCAGTTGTCTTTTATATACTGCAGTATGCTGATGGTCTGTTTCACCTACTGTGAGGTGTTCACTAACAGCCTTAGAAGCACACAGCACATATAGTTGTATTCTCCATATACAGAAGGCCATACAAAAGAGCACGCAGTCACTGTAGTTGCATATGTTGCAAATGCATGCTT
Source organism: Protopterus annectens (assembly GCF_019279795.1). Classification (NCBI taxonomy): domain Eukaryota; kingdom Metazoa; phylum Chordata; order Ceratodontiformes; family Protopteridae; genus Protopterus; species Protopterus annectens. The sequence goes on along the minus strand of NC_056729.1, from coordinate 278,738,201 downwards.
CTTGTTCTTCTATGAGCAGCAACATTGAGGCTGCATGGATTTTTTTAACTGCAAGGCTGTTGCATTGCTCAGTTATGAACAAATGAGTTAATTGTTCCCTTCCAATGCACCCTTTATCCCCTTTTGTTTTCTTATGTACTTCCCCAAATTCTGAATAGCCTGCAGCTACCTTTGCAGCTATCATGCTCACCCATTCCTGGATTCTCACATTGCTCCTCCTAACCGAGAATCCATATATATGAGTCCTAAATTCAGTGCAAGTTGACTTTATAAAGTCACAAAGTACAAACTGAAGCAGGTAAACACAAAAGACAGAAGAAGTAGCTGGAGTGAACCCACTCAAAATAATGCAGGGTACAAATCACCACACAGTTGTAGAATGCATAGTCCACTTTATTAACTTCAGAACATAAAAATCCAAAAATGAGCACTTTCATCCAGAAAGATCTAGACTTCATCAGACAATTTACCCCACATAGTTACTTCCTTTTTATACAGTTCAAACAGGAAGTTCCACACAGTTATGAACAAATCGATTATGTCATTAAAAGCACAATATTTACAGTCACTGAATTTAAAAAGCAGACAAAATATACAAACTGAAAAAGTTCATGGAACACACCATCCTAAAAAACATACTATATATAAGCAATGCTTCATAAAATGACAATGTACAATAAATATTTAAATATGTTGAATATGTTAAAATTATGAAGTCTAGATCTTTTTGGATGAAAGCGGTCATCCTTTTATTCTACAACTGTGTGGTGATTTGCAGCCTGCATTATTTCAAGTTGACTTTATGTTAATTTGGAAAATGTTCTACAGAATGAAGGATCCAAAAGAGAGTTGCAAGCATAGAGCAGGGAAATATTAGTCCTGTAGTGGCATAGTTAAGGTACCTAGTAATAGACATGGTTATTGCAATGACATGTTATTCTTTCATCCATGTTAGTTCCAAGTGTCCAGCAGAAGTTGTCCAGCCATCAAATTCCATCAAACCATCTCTTCTATGATGGGGAGGGGTGGCCTGAAGCCATTCCTTTCTATACCCCCAGTCTACACTATGTGCAGCATTGAGACTGTCCCTGGACTTGGGCCACCCGTTGAACTATCTGGCTTGTCATTCATATATATGCAAGTTCTGTGCTGCTGTTTAGCATTGCTCTATGACTTGTAGCCATAGTATAGGCAAATATAATCATAAGTCCATATATTTGTTTAGCAAGCTTACCTTTTAGTTTATGTAGAGCAGCAATCCAATTATTATACATTATTGTATGAACAAGCAAATGTATAAAATACTCATATTTGCTTACAGTTAGTTATGTATTTTCTGTATTAGGCAAATCTGATGTATAAGTTTAGCATATATTACTTTCTAATACCTGAATTGCTGTAATTATGCTCCAAATTCAGGAAAATATATCTTTGCTAACCACCTTTCCAAAGTAAGAAAGCGTGCTTAAAAAGGTTTAAGTAATTTTCAAGCTTGTAAAGCTCTGTTTTCATGCTAGTACATTAACAGCAGAAAGCACAGAACACCAGTAAGAAACTAAAGCAGCATTAAAACATATAAAATAATTTCTGACACTCAGAAAAGGTTGGTTAACAACTCTTTATTCTGCACTTAGAAAAGTGAGGTGGTGTGCAACAACTCTTCAAAGTCACTTGTACATCAGATGGATAATTCGCTTCTGGACACTGTGTAGAGCTAAATGTTTTACAACTTTAAAAGCTGTGAAATATTTTGCACTGTTGCACTTTTTGTCTGTAATAGGCAGTATATCTGGGCAGTGATAGCTGCATGCACTACAAAGAATCATGATTGAATGCCTCAGATCATAACTCAGGTGTTATACATTCTTGGCACAGATGTCCAGCTTCATCTCAAGAGCATCATGTTACATCCCTCACACTCATGAGGTGAATTTTTTGACATCCATATCTCAAGCACATTACACATTTGTTATGTTCTGAGAACCATTCATATAGAATTAAGCCAATGTATTAATTAACTCTTTTAGCTTTAACAAGTTAATATGAAGTGTCTTGATCCTTAAAATGTAGTCACCAGGCATCTAATGTTTTGCATGCAATATTTGGATTCAAGGGCTGAATCACATGAGAGTTTTACCTAGTGTAATTATTTATTCTTATAACTTGTATGTGGGAATCGAGAGGATCCCCCGACTAAAATGTTTATAATTATGAGATGGACAGACCGAGGGAACCAATAATATCTGTTAAGTTTAGCTTAGCAATTTCTGAGTGCTACAGCTTTTGTTTACCAGAAGCTAATTATGTGTTTTTCGGCACTATATGATGGAAGAGATATCTGGAGTTCACAGTAAATATTCAAAAAGCAAAGACAGTTAATATGCAGCAGTACTTGTAGAGAAATCTAGGTAAAGCCTTAATTCTCATTTTGTAAATGGCTAAGGAGACCGAAGGATGACAATGGCAGTGTCTGCTGCTTAATGTTTGTAGTTTACTGGCTGGCTGGCAGGCATAGCTAACAACTGTACCTGATTTTGCAGAATGTCATGAGTTTGCCTCATATTTCTTGCCAAGTACCTGATAAAATGTTTGATTTTCTATTATACTCAGTCAGTGAAACTAACATTAACATTTCATGCAGCTTATTTTTAAGAAAATGACTGTTGATGCAAGATCTGCTTTTCTGTTAAATTTCTTATTTAAAATTATCCAAAAACAAACCGGATGAAGCACACCCGGATCCACAACAATGTGTTTATTAAGCGCTTTTGTTTTCTAAATAAATGTGTGTGTGTGTGTGTGTGTGTGTGTGTGTGTGTGTGTGTGTGTGTGTGTGTGTATATATATATATATATATATATAGGGTCAGCTTTTTGTTACCATTTTATTCTGAAGAAGTTTCTATTTAGAAAACAAAAGCGCTTAATAACCACATTGTTGTGGATCCTGCTGTGCTTCATCCTGTTTGTTTTTGGTTTTCATTATATTTTGGTGGATTTAAAATTATCTCTTAATTAGGTCCCATGGCTGTGATTCTTGAGCAAAGACGTTGAGGGCGATGTTGACAGTTTAACAGATACTTCAATGATTTCTTCTTTTTTTAATGAGGTCATACTAACTCTGGTCAGAATACCTTTACATGATTTAAACAAAAGTAATTAGGAGAAACATAGGTTTGTAGGGTCATAGCTTTGACCATAAAGCTTATAACCTACTGGCTGCAAGTATTTTAAGTGTCATAACCCCTTATCATTCATGAATAACGATACCAGTAATGATAACAACTAATTGCAACAAGAAAAAAAAAAAAAGAAAAGTTAAAACAATTTTAAACAACTTAATGTTAGTGAAACTTCATTGGAATAATAAAATTCAGTTCTTGTAAAAAAGCTTTAGAACTATATGAGAAATATACATGCTGTAAGCCACTGTTTATATTTTGTGTGTATCATCATCATCATCATCACACACAACCCCCCTTTTTCCCCATTTATCTACATGGATGTGGGTGCCACATGAACTGTCTCTGCCTCTCTTGATTCTGTGCCTCTCTCCTATCATTTTTCAGAGTTATGTCTGACTGTCACAGGTCTTTTCTCATGCAAGCCATTCATCTCTTTGCTGGACATCAATAAAAAGGAGGAAAAGTGCCAAAACTACTCAGAATAACACAAAAAGTTCACAAAGGTGCATTGGAAGGAACACACTGAACACAAATAAAATGCTTCATTAGCACTGAATAAAAAACACATAAACGCCTTAACATATTCACTGTGTTTTTGTCTGTCGAACAGACTTCATCAGATGTAAAATACATATAAAGACAAAGCACTTAAATACAAAAGACCACTTAACAACTACCAATGAGATTAAAATCTCAGTTAATCCCCTAATTAGAAAAAAATTTACTCTGCAGTTGATCATTACGACACACAAAAGCTATGAGGAAATACCTGTTCATGAAAATAAATGATATAATGTAAGAATAATAAAAAAATGTGTATATGAAATAACATTCAAAAATCTCATTCCTAAAACTATTATAGCCCCATCTGATGTCAAGACAATAAGTAACATGTAATATGAACATATAAAGAAGGATATATTTTTACACCACTAATATGTTATATTTATAAAATGTGAAAAATAAGAAATAAAAAGAACAGTAAGGGGGCAGTAGTAAAAGCCTCAATAAATATATACAAATAGGAATATCAAAAAGTAAAATATAAAATATATTATATACTTAAAAGTACTCTTTAAATAAAAAATGAATAGAATTCCTAGAAAAACCTAAAAAAGGAAAGGGAAGAAAGAACATCCGCAAAGACAAATGTGGACACCCACCAGCACCATCATCTAGTGGTCTCAATTTTAAAACTGGTAGAAGGGAAACATGCTCACTGAGTCCTGGGGATTTATTCACTTCTAATTGCATCTGCCAATAAACCTCCCTATATTCCATACTGACCTCTTCATTCAGACTTTCCTTCTCCTCAACCACCACTGCCGATACAAGAAGCCATTAACCTGTTCCACTATTTTCTCTTCTGTCTTATTTTTTAGCTTCTTCTGATGTCCACATTTGCTGCTATGACTACTGTCAGATATGTCAGTTTCATCCCACATGTCTCCAGTTTTGCATTCCATTCTCCCATTATTTGCCAAAGTTCCTGTTCAGAGTCTGTTTTTAATATCACATCATCTGCATATGTCAGCTTTGTTGATTTGCTCACTCCAAGATTGTTTGCTAATGTAGTCTATCACCAGTATGAACAGCAGTGGGCACAGAGTAGAAACCTGATGCACACCTACACCCAGTGCCACTGGAATCCCTCTGTGAGTCTAAAGTCCATTCATACTTGTGTCATAAATTCATGCCAGTCAAACTCAAGTGTTAAGTTAAGGCATTGTTCATAATCTCAGTCTATGCCCCACAGCAGGGCTGAGATACTGAGGAAATTGGTGCATTCAGGCAGCATTTGAAAGCCCTAGTAATTAAATCAAGGCAACATTAGTTGATGTTTATAATGTTGCACCTGAATGCTCATGTCAGGAAAGAGTGAATAAAATGTGAAGACAGCCTGGGTCCACATGGCTACAGCAATGGGAATAATAAGGTACTTAAGGAAAGTAGGTTGCAGAAGTTTAGGAAGTTATCAAAAGAAAGAAGTAAAGCAGAAAAAGTAGAAGATAGAAAAGACCGACCAGGCTAAGAAAGTATAATGGCTGGATAACAAAGAAGCAATAGCAAAGTACAATGCATCTGAGGCACCCTACCAGCTTCTGAAAAGTGATGCAGCAGATGGCACAAAGAAACTGTCAGGTTGCAAAGCAAAGACAGAAAGACATAAGATAGTCATCTGATGCCCTTCATAAGAAATGTCAGTGACAACTCATTCTCCGGTTCACAGGACATGCAAGGCAGATGGAAGGAGTACTTCTAGTATTTTCTTAATGAAGAAAACCCCACAGAAACTGTACTGCCTCACACAGCCTATGATAAAGGAGGAAGAAAGTCTCTCCTTAGAAGTTATAACAGTACTAAGGAAAATGAAGTCAAGGAAAGCAGCAGGCACAGTTACGTTTATAGCAGATATTATCAAGATTTTAGGTGAGTTAGGGGAGAAATGGCTCCTGAATATACTCATAGCACTATGGAGAGAAAACCATATCCCAGATAAGTGCAGAATAAGCATCCTAGTGCTAGTCTACATGAATAAATGGGATATTCGTAACTGTGGGCAGTACAAAGGTATCAAACCCCAGTCACACTATATGACAGTATTAGAGAGAAAGATTTGTACAAAGTAAGATGGGAGAAAAGCAGTTCAGATTCAAATCAGAATGCAACACAACTGATCCAAGGTTTGCATTGAGGCAAATAGTTGAGAAGAGGCTACCGATGGGGAAAGAGTCCAGCTGAGCATTCTTAGACTTGGAGAAAACATATGACAAGGTTCCAAGAAAGCTGATAAGATGATTTAGGCAGTCCTGTGATGGTACAAAATCCCAGAAACATTGATATAATTAGTTTGTATGTATTAATCCATTAATATTCTAAGGGCATTACCAAAAGTATGTAGTTCTTAATAATTAATTTAGTAAATATGGGTCAATCTGTATACATTGATCATTAAAATTCCAGAATTAAGTGTCTTAAAAAACTGACTCAAACATGGATGCCTTCCAAACTCAATATAAATTATTTTTTTAATATAAGTTAAACTAAAGTAATATATGCAAATACTCAAAACAATTTTATGGAGCTGCTATGTAGGTCATCAAATAGCAGGCAGCCTCTGTTCTAACTTTATGAACCTATAACACAGAAAATACATTATTCAGTCATTAATATAAATCCCAAAAATGGTAAGATCATTGTATTATTTGTACTGTACTAATGCTACATGCCCAGCAGTGTTAAATAATACATTCTGCCGTATTAAATACTGTGAACAACCAGGTGGCTATTAAGAATCTGAAAAATCATTTACTGGCTGACACTTCATCAAAATCATGGTGTGATAAAGCCACATATTATTTCTCTGCTGTTATGATAATTTGCCAGCACAAGAAACAGCTCAGCACTGGTCAGCATCTTACATTTCTTTTAACATACAACTCAGTCTGGATAATGGTGGACTAGGCCATGCAGCTAAGTGATGGTTTCAAAAAATGGTATTTTGTGTAGTAACAGTATAAATAGACATTAGGTGACAGTATGATAAAATAAGGATTTCATAATGTATCCATTTAATATGGTATAAATGCAAATGCATTGCTCAGTTAGCTTTCAAGATGACATTTTTGTATTTAAAACAGTATGACTTCAGGTACGGTCACATATAAGGTTGTGTACTTTGCTACTATAATCATAAAACCAAGTGTGTATTGAGAATATCATGTCTATTTTTTCTATATATCTGTAACACAGGCATAAAATTACAAAACAGTATGGTTAAAGATGAAAGAAGAAATACAAAGACAGATAACTGAACCTCTTTCAGAACTATTTAATTAATAGTTGTATAAAGTATTATTTCTTAAAATAATCTATTTAACTAAAAAAGGAATATGCCACAAGTTTAAATTCTTTTCCAGTAACCAATTTTGATCTCTATATAAGTGATGTACAGACAAATACTGATTTATGTTTTTATTGATGGTGACTTATAGCATACGTTACAGATTTTCAAATACTCGATACTTATCCAAGTAATATAGAGACTGTAATAAAGTGAAATGGGAAAGGTTTCCTTAGGCTCTAGCATTTACAACTGATGGAAAATTTTAATAATGTTTATGAAATGAGAAATGGTATGATTGGTGTTTTAGTAAACAATGTCGGAACAAAATTTTGAAAGTCTTGATTTTTGCCTATAAACACATGTTGGTACATCATTACTATTGCAGTACATGTAACTAGCACTGCTTGCCTTGTGCTACTAATAAGTTCCTTACTAACAATTTTGACAGCCATATTATTTTTTTAAATGTTTTGTTAACTGGGCAACCCAAATAGGCTGGAGCTTATTGCACTGGGCAGCCAGGGAGATAAGATTTAATGACAGCTAAATGCAGTAATGTGTAAACTGAGTAAGGCAGCTCACATATGAACTGAACTCTGAATGGAATACATCTTTTAAACATTAACGTGTCCAACTGTAGCAGAGTTTAAATTATCATCCATACCATACACACTGAAAGAACACTAAATGAAGATGGTTGCCTGCAGTATATACAATAGTCAAATGACATGGTATTCTTTCTAGTCACACTCAGGATTTGTTAATAATAAGGCTAAATCATGCTCTGTAGGAGAATTTAAGTAGGAAACAGGTATTACAGCTCTTGTATCTTGAAGGACTGTGATCCAAAGTAGTGGGAGAAAAGTGGTTGGAGATCTGCCTGTACTTAGAAAATGTCTAACTGATTTTTATGTAACTATTTGTTTGTACATCAATGTGTTTTGTCCAGATTATACCAGGTTAACATATTAAATAACTGAAGACATGGATTTTTTGTGATTTAACTTGTAAGTAAACATAACTGTGAGCATTACAACTTTGCTTGATAAAGATCACAGTGACAGGCAGAGGTACACTAACCAATGAAATGTTTGATATTCTGTTGTACTTTGAAGAAAGTTTGTTAACTTTTCAATGTTACTCATGGTTTCAGCAAGTGTATGATTTATTTATGTTAGTATATATGGTTTGATTACACAGATGGCCAAATCCATCTTGTTTACTTTTTTTACAGGCGTATTAACATTTTGTTGAAGGGTTTGTAGCTCATATGTAGATTTTCATCATGTTGATCACTGCTGCAATAGCCTTATTTATATGGGTTATATTCTACCTTGAATAAAACAGCTGCCCAGTTTCCAAAGCTTCAGGGCACCTTTCATGCGTTCTAAATGTTAGAGCTGCCTAAAATCATAGCTTTGAGCTCTATCCCCTTCAGAGCTTTCCTGCTGTTGATAAGACCAATCTTCTTCAGGCTTTACAGGATCAGTGGTAGGCTTGGGCTATTTCTTTGCTGGGCAGCTAAGTTTCCTTTGGGGAAAAAAACTTCCACTTAAGAACTGATTGTTCAAAAGTATTTTCCTGCTTAGGAAAGTTGTTTTCAGTCAAGGACTTTCTGCTTTAATGGACTATCATGAGTCTTAACTGTACTTTTAAATGGCGGCAAACTTTTTCCTGTCAGTTTAAAAGTTGTTTAAAGTTGTTAAAATGTTTCCCGTGGAGAAATTGTGTTTATTTTAATTTTGGGGGCTGGAAAAGTGTATTAAAATGATTTTATTGTGTTTTTTTGAGAAATAAGTGACTTTTAACAACTTTAAAATTTTACTAGCTTATGCTGTTTGTTTTCCATGGGAAAGAGGCACCACTTTTTCTTGAACATGGAACAAATGTCTCATGGTCAGTACTTCTTCCGGCCACAAAAAGAAAAGTTAAGCAAACAACCTTTGTCACCACAGCAGGCTAACAATATACCTCAGCTGCAGGTGGGTGACTTTGCTGTGACCAAAGTTGGTTTCTCAGACCACTCATCTTTTATCCTGGACCCCTCTGATGTAGCACCTACAGCCACTATAGGCTGGGGATTAGCCATGCCCTCTGCAAATATTGGGGTACCCTCAGTGGGTAAGGAAGCCCCTCTTGTTAGTCCTGGGAGTGGGACAGATAACAAGGAAGGCTTCCCTATTTAGTCAGAATGTTGTGCCCATCCCTGGGGAAGCTGTTACTGCCATTAACAACAATGTTGGCTTCATTTTTCCTGTCAAAGAAACAGAAACGAAACATGTAGCTAACCCCCCCCCCCTTAAATTTCTCTAGACAGGAGCAGTTTAATAGATTTGGCATGGGATTAATTCAGACTATTGATCCTTTTTATAAGGTGGTTTCTGGTAAAAAAATGGAGTGGTGCCAATTTTCCTGAAGATATTTAAGTTTCTGAATCAGACCAGGAAGTTGAAGGGACAGATGTGGGGTTTTATCTTCAGATGTCATATCTGGACTCAGAAGAGTGCATAGTATCTGATCCCTGTGGGGATTTCTGTTTCTCTGAGACTATTTCCAGAATGTGCCATTGTTTTCTGTGGAAGAACACTGAGGCTTCTTAGTCCCTCATAAAATACTATGAGCTGTTACTGATGGAATTTCCAGAACCTTTGCCTACTTTTCCAGTGTTGTCAGCTTTGGAGGACAACCATGTCACAACTTTTAATTTTCCTGACTATAAGCCTTCTTCTGATGAAAAGGCAGATGGATTGTATACATTTTTTCATTTTTTTATGTTTTTATATAGTCATCCCAAACCTGATCCAAATAGCTACAGCTTTAGTTAATACCACTGCTACTAAACATTTAGTTAATTCCAATCCTATATTTTCTGACTTGGATGGGAAAATAATTGATAAGCATGAGAAAAGGTGTTTGCTTCTGAAATCCTGATTTTCAGAATTTTGAGTTCATAGGTTCATAGGTGTTTACTAGGCTAATGACCACAAGGGCCTTTTTAAGCCTAGCCATGCATCCCAAATCTGTGACAAGTTCTGATACCCCTAACAAGTGTAAGCATGGGCTTGGGAGATTAACCATTTACAAGTTATCTGTCTCCATTAGAGACATAGGTGCCAAACCAGGGATGAATTTCCTGTTCCCCATCCAGTTGTCCAAGTTGCACTTGAATTGGTTTAGGGAGGAACTCTGCTTCACATGGATGGGGAGCCTGTTCTGTAGATGTGGTAGCCACTGGGATACATACCTATCTCTTCACCAGGTCCTATTTATATCACAGGCAAGGTTTAAGTCTTTAGAACAGGTAATTCTGGTGCTGTCTGTTTTGTGGATATGCAGGAGATCCATCAGAGTGAGGTCTTAGAATGACCTGTATAGGAGGTATAGATCTCCCTTCAAAAGCCTGTAGGAGACAGAAGACAGGGATACGGCCTTGAGGCAGTCTGTGTAGGACATTTTACTTACACCCTGTATTCTTTTAGTGAGGAACCTCTGTGGATGTTCCAATTGTTGTGTATGCCTGGTTAGGTACATACCAAAAGGGGTCATTGTACTCAATGATAGATCTGATGAATGCCAAATGCAGTGGAACAATGACTTCCTTGGACTTAGATGCCATACCTTTGTTTATAAGTTGCACTACATAGAGTGATTTCCTCATCACTGCAGACACGTGATGGTCAAAGGCTAGATTACTATTTATGTGTGTCCCTAAGTCCCTGTCTACTGGGTCATTTCTAAGGGGTGTGTTGTCAATATGAGAGTTACTATAGAACAGAGTGTGTGTTATAACTTTAAGAAGCATTTCCAAGTGTAGGCATGTGCATATAAATAGTGAACACGTGCAGGCAGCAGTGCCATTTTGAGAGAACAGCCAGAGTGTTAACATGTATGAGTGTTGCAGTCAATCTGTTTATAAGTTTATTTAAGTTTACGTTACCAAGCCTCATTCCTGATATGTTTGTATATAATAAAGCTGCTTAAACCGAACCCACAGTTTTTCGTCTGTTTCATCCTGACCCGATGAGCAACATGATGTCAGAACCAGGGTTAAGAGCACAACTTCTTCAAGCCATGAGGTGCAGAGTTAACGGTGAAGGTATATTGAGCAGGCTGGGTGATACAGTGCTCAGACGATTAAAAAGGGCCAGAAATGAATTACAGGTAACTGAAGCTTGCACAAATGATTTATTTTGCAAAGAAAATGACATGGAGTATTTTTAAGGAACAAAGCACATTATTAATGAAATGAGTATCATAAAATGCATTGTTAATCAAATGAAAGGAACAACATGCATTATTAATTAAACAAAGTAGAATTGCCTCGGGTTTGCATAATTAGCATGTTAAAGTAAAATGAGCACAACAAAAGTATAATGAGCTTGATAAAGAGGTCAAATGGGCATAACAAGTAAAAGAAAAGGCCAGAATAAGCTTAGAAAAGCAAAGCAACTGCATGTTTTTTAGTAAACGACCATATTTTGGGCATGCGCTATTATTTCACATTGACCAAAGCCATTCTAAGCATAACTAGAGTTGTTCAAAGTATCTCAGAGTGTGCAAAGTATTTGCAGAATGTGTGCTTTATTACGGTGCAGTTATTTCAGCATTTATTGTGTCTAAGTACAGCCATTTTGAAAAAAGTTTCTTGTGCTGTGTTTCTTACACTGTACAGAGTTATTTCACAAAGTGCAACCATTTTGAAAAGTTTCTGGTGTTGTATACAGTTCATTTGCAAAGTGCATTAATTTCAAAGTGTTTCTTACCCTGAGCTTCTTGTGCTGTATTCAATTAATTCGCAAAGTACAGCCATTTCAAAGTATTTCTTACACTGATAAAGGGTGGTTTTGCAAAGTACAGTTATTTCAAAGTATTTTTCTGCTACGGAGATTTATTTGGCAAAATGCAGTTAGTTCAGAGTCTGTTGTGCTATTGGGCATAATTGTAAGTTCTGGCATATATATCTGTGTGTATGTTCATACATGATCTCAAGTACCTTCACTACTGTGAGTTGATATGGCAGAGGCATTTCACAGACCCAATCCACTTGTGTCTGATCATAATATTGTAGAGAACTGGAAAGTATTTGAGCAGGAATACAATATTTTCATATAAGCAGCTTTTTCTGACAAAGATGCACATTCAAGGGCATTTATTTTGCTTAACTTAGTGGGGTCAGAGGTCATTGAAAGAGAGAGTTAATTTATGTATGCACCAGCAGTATATGCAAGAGAGGGGGAAAATGCCATATTGTTGTACCAGCTGAATCAAGAGAGGACCTTGAATGCTTGAAATGTAAATTTAGACAAATGTGCAACTCCCAGACAAATGCTACATTAGAGAGGCACTTATTTTATACAAGTGACCAAAAGCCAGGAGAAACCTTTGCAGCTTATATCACTGACTTGAGAAATAAGGCTAAAACATGCAGATTTGGTGATTTGAAAGATAAGTTAATAAAGGACAGACTTGTATGCTGTGTTAACAAAGCTGCAGTGAGAAAGATTTTGCTTTGTGATGGTGATTTAATGTTGAGCAAAGCTATAGAGATTTGGCAAATCCATGAACTCATAGAAAGGCACACGAGTATGCTTGCAAGTGATGAGCATGGTTTCAGCAGCCCCTAGAGCAAGTCTAGACAGCATGCAGCATGTGGCAAACAGAAGCAGGCTTAAGCACATAGCAGTTGCAGCCCCTGTGGGATTCCCTGGGAGATTGTGTCACTTTCCAGCAAGTTCTGAGACTATCTCAGCAAAACAGACATGCTCAGTGCAGTACAAGGGTGAGTCAGCAAAACTCAAGTCAACTCTTATTGTTAACTGTCTTAATTGTGGTGTCAATCATGAGTCCAACATAAAGTGCTGCTTAGCATTTTGTTAGCAATGCCACAAGAGTAAAAAATGGAACCACTTTCAAAAGTTTTGTAAATCAAGCAAACCTCATTCAGTTATTAAGAAAGGTCACTCAAAAAAGCAAGTTGATCATGTACAAAGCTGCAACCCTAGTTTGTACGTAGATGATATATCAGTGGTAGGTGAAAAGGTTAATGCAGTAGACTTGTTAGCAAAAAACAAAGTGTTTTGTACTGTCCTGATTAATGGTAAACCCATGTAGCTCACAGTAGACACTGGTTCAAAGTGTAATGTTATGTCAGCAGAAACATTTTCTAGAGTGAGAGCTGGTGAGAAACTTAATTTTGCTAACTGTGCGAAGCTTGCTGCTTATGGAGGTGAAGAAATTCAAACCAAAGGCTCAGTAGTGCTTTCATGCTATTCGGCTGCTTACAGTTACAGCTTACAATTCTATGTAGTTAGAAGAACTGTGCAGTCATTATTAGGTTTCAGAAACAGCTTGGGAATGAAACTGCTTTCTTTTACTAAAGAAGTCCATCATGTAAGCACATGTCCCAGTTCCAGCTTCACTGATGCTATTTTCTCAGAGTATGCTGATGTTTTCTACGACAAGCTAGGCAAACGTCCTGTAGTGTACTCCATGTAAATAGACCCAGACGTCATTCCAATGGTCAAACCAGTGAGGAGAGTTCCAATAGCTATGCAGGACAAAGTCAAGGTCCAGTTAGACAAAATGATGCAGCAAGGTGTGATTTGTACAGTCACAGAACCACCTGAGTGGATATCTTCCATGGTAGTTGCTCATAAGAAAGGCTCTGATGAAATCAGAATATGCATTGACCCAAGAGACTTGATCAAGGCATTAACGAGACCTCACCATCCTATGCGTACAGTCAAAGAGGTAACTGCCCTCATGCCAAGTGCCACTGTTTTTTTTTCTGTCTTGGATGCAAAGAGTTCATTTTGGCAAGTGATGCTTGATCACAAATCTTTATTATTGACTACATTCAGCACACTATTTGATAGATACAGATTCCTCAGGATGCCTTTTGGAATAAATTCTTCTAGGGAAGTCTTTCAGCATGCAATGGAGCTAATTTTTTGGGGTTATCCTTGTGCTATAATAGTGGATGATTTATTGGTTGGAGACACTGGAGAAGCAGAGTATGACAAAAACCTCAGGAAAGTTCTGGACAGAGCGCATGAAGTGAACTTAAAGCTCAATTGTCTGCAATGTAAATTCAGGCTATCACATGTTACTTATGTAGGCCATTCATTTACGCGTAGAGGCCTATGACCAGACCCTTCCAAGCAGCAGTCATTTTTGAGATGCCAGCTCCAGACAATATCCAAGCCCTATAGTGTTTCTTTGGTATGGTTAACTACTTGGGCAAGTTTATCCCTGACTTCATTGAGTTATCAGTGCCTTTAAGAGAGTTGACACATAAATGTTGACTGGTCATGGTTGGAACAGCACCAGAAAACATTTGATAACCTCAAACAGCAAATTGCCAGTCCACCTACACTGAGATACTATGATGTTCACAAACCAGTAATTCTTTCCTGTGATGCTTCAAAGTTCAGCCTTGGTGCAGTTATTCTTCAAGAAGATATACCAGTTGCTTATGCACCTAGAACTCTTACCCAGACTGAAATGCAGTATGCTCAAATTGAGAATAAACTTTTGGCAATTGTGTTTTGCATGTTCGAAGTTCCATGATTATATCTATGGCCGAGCTATCCAGATCAAAACTGATAATCGGCCTGTAGTCATTGTTTTGAAAAAGCCTATCCATGCAGCTCCAGCAGGACTGCAAAGAATGATGCTTACTTTACAAAAGTAAACTTCAATATGGTCTACACAAAAGGCAAATTTATTTATCTCGCTGATACCTTATCCAGATCACCCCAAAATACCACGGAACCACTTCATACAGAGACATTTGACTTTGATGTCTTGGAAGTACGTAATTTGTCTACCATGAGACTTGATGAGTTGAGAGATCATACAAAGACTGATCCAGTTTTGCAGAAGGTCAACCACTTCGTCAATGTTGGGTGGCCATCAAAGTAATCTTGTGTACCGCTAGAACTGTAGCCTTATTTTCCTTACAGCAATGAGTTGCTGATGGAAGATGGTATCATTTTTAAAGGTTCTAAAGTTATTGTTTCTACTTCTTTACAATATGAATATATTCAGATTTTGCATCGTGGCCAACCAGGTTCCAACTTTACCAAAAGAAGGGTGAGATTACTAGTATTTTGAAATTCTCTGTTGAAAGACATTGATAAAGTGCTTTCATCTTGTTCAATATGCAATAGTACTAAACCACATTTGCAAAAAAAGCCACTTCACCTAAGCCAGATTCCTAAACTACCTTGGTCAACAGTAACCACTGACATATTTGAATGGAACAATCAGCATTACTTAGTGTTGGTAGACTCTTATTTGAACTGGCTCAAGACTGATTTGCTACATCCAGTACTGTTATTACTAAGCTGAAACATCATTTTTCAGTCCATGGAAGTCCTCACAGGGTTATTTCAGACAACGGTACACAGTTTACCAGTCAATTGTTTCAGAGATTTGCAAAAGAGGAATTTATCCATGTTAGTAGCAGCCCAGAATAACCGCAGTCAAATGTCCTGGCTGAGTATGCAGTACAGAGTGCAAAGCAGTTACTAGAAAGGTAAAAACATGACAATACAAATGTCTTCTTGAATTTACTTAATCTCAGAACTGTACCCAATGACAACCTACTTAGCTCGTCTGCTCAGAGACTTCTATCTAGGGAAAACAGAACAAGCTTACCTATCAGTTCTAGTTTGGTGGTGCCTAATGCTAAAATCAACAGAGCAATCAAAGCCCAACTCTTCAAGGAATGTTCCTTTCAGATGTCCAGCTATCATAAAATGAACAGATTCCTTCTTCTCTTGAAAGAAAAAGAGACAGAGAGAATGCAAATGTTGAAAGGCTGTGATCAAACTGGTCAAGTGAGAAGTATATGTGCCGAACCGAGATCCTACTTAATGGAATCTGAGGATATAAAATACAGGAGAAATCGTAGGCATCTTCTTCCAGTGTCTGAAATGATATCGCATCATTGTATCTGTGATATAGACTCTAGATCTCAGAGCAATCCAGACAATGTTCATACTGAGGAACATGTCTCAATACCTATTTCTGTTCCTGATGATGTCCCAGATGTCCCAAAAATTGAGCATTCCTTAAAGAAAGTCCCCGTTGCTAGATCCAATTCTGATTTTTTTGTTGCATGATCAGGTCATATTTCTAGACCTAGTGGAAAATACACAGCAACCTGGACATGATTGCTTTATATGTGTTTAGTTTGTATGATTGCATGTCAAAGAATTAGTTCTGTATAAGTGCATGTCAAAGAAACATTGCTGTATAAGTGCATGTCAATGAATGCTGTCATTTATTTTATGACCTACTTCTCAAAGAGGGAAGATATAGAACAGAGAGTGTGTTGTAACTTTAAGAAGCATTTCCAAGTGTAGTCATGTGAATATAAATAGTGAGCAGGTGCAGGCAGCAGTGCCATTTTGAGAGAATAGCCAGAGTGTTAATATGTCTGAGTGTAGTAGTCAGTCTGTTTATAAGTTTATTTAAGTTTAAGTTACCAAGCCTCAATCCTGATGTGTTTGTATATAATAAAGCTACTTAAACTGAACCCACAGCTGTTCATCTTTTTTATCCTGACCAGACGAGTGACAGTTACCAGGGATGGATGACTTCCCGAAGGATACTATTATGCATTTCTTGGCATTTAGTTTTAGTCCATGGCTTTGACACTATTTGTTTGTCTGTATCAGCCTCTCCTGGAGAATATTTGTGTCAATGTGAGATTCAATGGCAGCTCCTAATTTGCAATCATCTGCAAATTTAGTCAGCCAAAGACCACTGACACACAGTAAATGCCAAAAAGGAGTGGCCCATGGACTGATCCCTGAGGGTCTCCACTTGCAACTAGCCTCTTTGTAGAGGTGGACTCCCTAATTCTAAATTCAAGGGTCCTGCCTGTGAGCCAGTTGACTATCCACCAGGTTAATATACGGGTTTGTACCTAACCTCTTGAGTTTTTCAACAATGCCCAAGTGGGGTATTGTGTCAAATTCCTTGGCCAGGTCAAGGTAGGCAGTGTGAACGATTTTGCCCTCATCCATTGCTTTGGTGACCTTCTCAAAGAAGTCCACCAGGTTGAGTAGGTATGATCTGCACTTGACGAAACCAAACTGTGTTAGGTCACATGTCTGGAGGTTTACTATATCTCTATTGTTCATCTCCATGATAATTCTTTCCTTGGCTTTACATATAAGACCTGTGAGACTTATGGGTCTGTAGTTTCCAGGGTCTGTAGATGGCCCATCTTTGTGCAGAGGGATGACTGTTGGCTTTCTCCATTCATGAGGACCAAAACCTTTTTGGAGGCTACAGTTAAATAGTAATTCCAGAGGCTCTGATATGTCATGTTTCATGTTATTTAGAAGGCATCCTGGGATATTGTCTGGGCCCATTGATGCAGTGTTCTTGGTATCATAGAGAGCATTAAAGAACTTTTCCCTAGTGATAGTATGAGGAGTTATATTTGATGATATTTCCTGAAGGAAGGTTGAGGGGGAGACCGGTTTAAAGTTGGAACTGAATTTTTTAGCCAGTAGGTTTGCTATGTCTTCTGGCTTACTATAGGTGGCTCAATTTACAATGAGCTCTGCACACAATTGTTTATTTCCTTTGAGGTTGCAGACATAACTAAAGAATGCTTTGTGGTTGTCCTTGGCCTGGGAGAACAAACTTACCTTAAACTTGGCTTTGGTAGACTTTTTTTGTCCTCTGAGTTGTTTGTTTAGTTTGATGAGAATGCTTTTATCCTGCTGGGTGCTGCACCTCCTAATTTTTGCCATGATTTTCTTCCTCCTGTTATACAGCCTGTTGATTGTGTGATTCCACCAGGGTGGCTTGTTTTTTGAGTTAGTTCTTTACTTCTTCCTGGTGGGTACAGCTGCCACTATTCAGCTGTTAACATGCTTGTACGGGGTTTCTGTGAACAGTTCTGCATAGACAGCAGTGTTATCAGGGTTTTGGGGGGCTTGAAAATTTTCCAGGTTCTCACTTAATAGCAGGAGATTAGCCTTAGAATAGTTCCTGAATATTCCAGCTTTAGCTGGGGGGTCCAAGTTTTATTTTTACTTCAAAGGAGACCATTTTGTGATCTGACCTTATCAGGGAAGGCATTACAGTAGGGGGTGTGCAGCACTCTCCCATATTAGTGAGGATCAGATCCAGTATGGTTGTACCCCTGGTTGATGTATTGACTATCTGGTCAAGGGAGTTTGTGTTTACAAAATCCAGGAATCTCTTTTCATGTATGCTTGATATCGTATAGGATTCCCAGTTAATAGTGGGGTAATTAAAGTCACCCACGAATATGGAATTGGGTTGGATGATTAGTGTTTCTAATAAGTTTACATGCATAGTATGGGTTTTCTGGGTCATAGAGAGGGACCTATAGCTTGCAAGGAAGTGGCATTGGATTTTGCCTGTGGTGATCTGAACATGGAGCAGCTCAAGTGCATTGTCTTGACCAGCTTTGAAGTATATTTATCTTTTATGTAAATAGAGACACCTCCACCTTTAGTCCCTGCCTGTGAAGTAGCTGGCCTAAATGTGTGGAAGCATTATAACCTAGCACTGTGGCTTTAAACCATGTCTCAGTGACCACATAGATGTCAGCATTCTGTAGGGTAAAGAGAGCTTCCAGGGAGTGGAGTGTTTTGTTTAGGCTCCTAGCACTGAGCAGTAATACCTTTAGATTTTCTTGGTTTTGATTTCTTATGTCAGAAGTACTTTCAGTTTGACATTGCCTAAAAAAGGCACTATGGGGGAAACAAAATGTTTTAGCTAATATTTGAAAACCTAGAGGGGAGATATGCAGACCATCCCTAGCAAAGCAGCGTGGTTTGTTGACCATCTCCTTTCATGCTGACAAATATTGCACCCCCTTAGAATGACACCAGAAACTAAGCCAATTATTAAAG
Organism: Protopterus annectens; assembly: GCF_019279795.1. NCBI lineage: Eukaryota > Metazoa > Chordata > Ceratodontiformes > Protopteridae > Protopterus > Protopterus annectens. The sequence continues at coordinate 278,719,261 of NC_056729.1, read as the reverse complement.
TCAGTCATCTTTTGTTCATATTGTGGCATCATCCTTGGAATGTAAAATCCTGCTCAGTGCTAAGCTCATACCAGTCTGTGGAATATATTCTGAGATCTCCATGATGTCTCTCTTCATATAGTTTAGGGAGGTATGTCTCAGGCCATTTACTCCCACATGTACCATGGGTGCGTCATATTGGTAATTGTGGTCCAGTGACCTGAGTGCCTGAATAATGTGTCATATTCTAGCCCCTGATAAGCAACTGACCGCGACTTTCTCCTTACTCAGCCTGGTGAGAGGGACATCAGTGTGTCTCACGATGGAGTCTCCAATAACTAGAATGTTGGATTGTGTGGTGGCTTGTCTTATGGGCTTAGAGATAGATGCTCGATGAGATGTAGCTCTATGTGTTAATGTGGGTGTTGTCATGAAAGAGCACATTTGGGGTTCCTAAGGTTATTTGTTATGTGTACTTCATCTAGGAGGTCTTTGCAGTTTAGGAAGGTTAGATTTATGTGCCTCAGGATAATGGGGTCAATATGTCTGCTTTGAATTGTGCATGATGGGTGCTGCATGTGTACTACTGACAACCTTATTGACATTAGGAGTACTTTTATGTGAGAGCTTTGCCTCCAGTGACATTGTGTAAATACATTTCTCACATAGTCAGTTTGTTTGAGAATTAACTGGTTGTCAGTAAACATGAGGCAATTTCTACATTGCCTTAGGATGCCCATATCCACCAAGCCAGTAACAGAGACAGTAGGAAAGTTCATATCCATGGCAACATACCCTTTTTCATTGATTAGACAGTTGAAGTGAGAATATCAATCACTGTCAGGAGTATCCAGTTTGCAACTATGGGGACAATGCTTCTCACTGCAAACTAGTTGTCCTGTGTGCAACTAGGTACTGGAGAAATTTCAGTTGTGCTTTTACAGGAAAAATGTCACTCAAGGACAAGGTGTCTGAGTCTATACAGAGCACTGCCAAACACTTGAGGGGCAACTAATACTTAGACCCTGAAAATTTAAGGATGCAGTATGTAGGCAGATATTCTGATGTTAGAAACAAATCAAGCAGTACTTACTGAAAACAAAGAATTAGCTTGTCAGGAATGATGAAAAGAGGGGAGTCACATGAATATCTACTGCCTAACTGCTGCTAATGCTGGTCTCACCACAGCTTCATTCTGTTGGGATACAATGCTCCTTTGCTTCTTCTCTCACCAGAAGCAAAATGTTAGCATGAATCAGAAGATGAGAAGCAGGCCACAGCCTGTTTGGTGATCCACAGCCTTGTCCCACATGATGCAAGGGCCTGTAGGCTTTTAGCCTTTTCCTGGTAGATGCCTTGAATAGCAACCAGACTAATCAGGAATGTTAAGCATACACTCACTCTCCAAACAGAAACAGGAATCAATGCACTATGCTCCTTCTCTCATCAGGGCCAGAATATAAGCTCAGATTCCAAGCTGTCACCTATAAAGCAGTTGTTAGGCTTTCTGGTGATCATCAGTCTCCAGGAAATAGTGTCCCTGTACTCCTTCTCTCACCAGGAGAAAACAGAAGCATTAATTCCAAGATGACTACTAAGAGGCAGGAGGTGAGCTCTCCAATAACTGGTGGTCTTGCAACAGATGTTTAAAGGTAAAATGAAAAAATGGTTTATCCAAAACACTGCAGTGTACACTAAACAGTTAGATATGAAAGTGGCTAACTTAAGTTTTAGCTGTCTAAATGGAGAACCACTATTTTTAAAAGAGCAAGATAGATTGAAAGGGGATGGACACTTTTGTGTTCTGGTACTATGGAATACAGTGGGATGACCAATACATTTAAATAGTTAAAGGGGAGTGATTTCCCAAAATGATAATTTTGTGCTTACTCACACCAGCCAGTGAAAGGAGAGAGAGAAAGAGATACATGGTCAAATTAACATAAAGGGCAGGCAACTAGAAGGACAGTGGTATTTAAGAACACAACAGTAACAGGGTGGGAGAAAGGGAGAAAATTCTGTCTGACTCACAAGAGAAATAGCTGTGGTCTCTTTTCAAGTTTAATATGCAATTAAAAGCAGAAAAAAATTGAAACACAGTGTAAAGAAAACAAATCACACTATACAAAATAAAAACTCAAATAAGTAATACAAAAAACAAGAACTCAAACGCAAACTAACTTTTCCCTCACAGCAAGCTGTGGCAGAGTCTGGGTTAGCTTTTCTAGCAAAGCTGGCATGTTAAAGTTTGTTTTGACTAATTGTGAACGTATGAGGAATGTTTTGTCTGCAGTTTCTTCTTGTGAAGAAAAAAATCTGCTTTAAATGGTTTAGTTTCTTCTCCTTTACAGGTCACAACTCATTGTTTAAAGTGTGCGCATATGAATCTGTTGGTACTTTTTCCAGAGCTATGGCCACTAATACTGGATGTCCTTCGTGGTTCACTGTTGCAGTCATCACTGTAGGGTTCTTCCTGCCAGCAGCAGCCCCCGATCTGCCAGAATCCCAAAGTCTGGATCGGGCGCCAGCTGAGGTCGCATTTATCCTGACATCAATGCGTCGGAAGGTATAAAGACCTCAGCTGACACCATTTCCCCAGTCTTTCTTGCCGCGTGGTGTCCTTTGCAGTTCACTGATGCCGGTCGGCCTGTTCCTGTTTGTTTTTTGGATCTAATCCCAGGATTTTCATTTTTTTACAGATAAGTACCCCATTGGGGAGGTCTTTTTCTTGCTTCAGTCAGATGTCAGAAAAAGTTAATAATTGTATTTCTTGTGGGAAGCAAATACCTCATAGGGATTTTCACTCTTACTGTATTCCCTGCCTGGGCCCTGACCATGACGTTGCTAATTGTGTGTTTTGTGCTAGATTTAATCAGTGTACTATTAGGCATAGATATAACTTTGCCTTTTACTATTTTGGAAAAAGGTTTAATTATAACATGTCTTCAGATTCTTTTCTGGCTTCTGGGGTGTGTAAGAGGTGCAGGGATGCAGAGAGGCCTCTGAGGTCCACAGCAAAGGATGTTACTCAGTTATTTCCAGTTGCTGGTTCGTCGGTCGTCAGTGAGGCGCATTTGCAGCCCCTGCCGTCCGCCTTTTTTGAACCAATTGCCTGTACCAACTCTGGTGTGGAGCTGATGGGGTCTTCAGAATTGCCAGGGACTGGACCTTCGGATACTGCTCCCTCAGTTGGGTCCAGAGCCGGTAGGCAGGTACCGGCTTCTGAGGGAGTTCTCAGGCCTTCACAGCTTCCTGTAAATGTGGATTTGGGTTTACATGCTAAGTCAAAATCTAAGGCTCCAGCTAAAGTGAAGTGGCTAGCACAGACTTCTTTTGATCAGGGTCCTAGACCTCAGAGGCAGATGCTTAGGATAGCTGAAGATCTCTTAACTATGATCAGGGGTTCTCATCCCCCTCCTGACAAGAAGCCTAGATTACAGTCCGATTATGATTCTTCAGACCAAATTTCTGTTTCTTCTGCTTCTTCCCTTGAGCAGGATTATTCTTTTCCTCTTTATGAGGATTCTGATGCTGAAGATTCCTTTCCTTCCACCTCTCCTCCTGAGGATTATTCTTTTGGTGAAACTTTGCATGATATGAGGGTGCATTTTCACTGGGAAGGGCAGGAATTCTCTGAATCCAAGAAAAGGCTTAGGGATTTTCTTCTTCTCCCACAGCATAAGCCTCTGGCTATTCCCCCTGTATTGGACATTTTTGCTGATGTTTTTTCGGAAGCTTCTCTCTCCTGATTCTTTTCCCCCTAGTCCAGCCAAACCGGATAGGTATTATAGGGTTACAGATTCATAAATTTTTTTTAAAATCTTTTGCCTGATCCGAAACAATTTATCAGGGTCCTAAGGGTGTTAAAGCGGCCTCTGCTAAAATCCTATTCCCTCTGACTGAGAGTCCAGGCTTTGGAGAGATGGGGTAAAAAAGTTTATACTTCTGCTACATTGTCTATTAGGGCTTTGAACTGTCAATTTCATATGTTGAAGTATCAGCAATACCTTTTGTCTGTATTTAAACAAAAGATGTCAGCTGTTTCTATTGGTGTGGATAATCAGGAGTTACAGGATTTATTGCATGCTATTGAACAAGTGGGTAAACATACCCTGCATTGTGGTTTGGATTCTTTGGAAGCTTCTTGTAGGGCTGCAACAACTGGTGCTGTTATTAGAAGACATGCTTGGTTAAGGGATCAAAGCTTGCCAGATCAGATTAAAGCCAAACTTTTGGATGCCCCTTTGCAGCACGATGTTTTCAAGGAGAGAATTGTATCCATATTCATAAAGGATACCCACACCCTCCATATTCAGGCCAGAGCATTGGTGCTCAGGTTATGAAGCACAACCTGAGGCACCGCATCTAAACAGGCTCTACAAATTGCTACAAACTACTCTACAAGTCAGGTGCCCACTACACCCCACCCACACAACCCACAGAGATCAAACACAGCAATCCTGAAGACACACACCATCTTAATTGGGTGACTTTAACTACCAGAATATAGGGTGGGAACATTACTCAAGCCCTAACTTTTATTATAAGCCCTCATATCATGCATTAAATGCCATGGAACAGTAACATTCACAGCCAAAAAGGGAATAAATCAGATCATCCATACAACCTAATAAAAAAGATCTCATTATCACAAACATAGGGACAAAAACCATCATGGTGAAACCCCTACATAGACCAAATCCACCCCACAACCCCACTCAAACAAAAACCAATCCACCCAGACAAGAACTAAAAAAACCCCACACACACTACTCAAGACTGGTGTGGTATCCTTCAGCTCCTGAGCCATGGTAAAACCACAACCCCAACCTGAGCAGGAACGGGGCCAATACTCATGCCCAAAACTCTCCAAGACCCTTTATTCCAAGGCCATCAAATCAAACCAAGACTCTTTCCACATAAAACAAACATCCAGTCTGGTGGACCCCAGCCATTAACAAACTTTACAATAGAGGAGAAAATGTATTACATGATAGAACAATAAAATAAAAGGAGATGAAATCCACAAATTAGAAAAAAAATCACAGTCATAAAAATCAACTAAGGCCAATTTTGAGAGAAAAATTGATCAATCAACTTCTAAGGACAAAAGGCCTTTTTCAGCTATGTTAGGAACCTGGGTGGAAACTCCAGATATGCTCAGAGAAGTCCACAACCCAAAAAATGATACCAAATCCACAGACATCTATGAAATCACTGAACCTCAGGACGAACCCACTTCCCCCCCTCTCTCCCTAAAGGAGAGATGCCCCTCTCCCAGTGTCTGGTCCTCCCCCTCTCTAAAAATACAAATGTTAGCTCTCTCTCAGAAAAAACAAAAACGCTCTCTACAATGACAGGATGGTGTCCAATGCTGTGTGCTACATGTACTAAATGCGATTGAACCCGAGCAAGGCAGCTGTTTAATCTCAGCCTTACCACAGATGATGTGCCCCCACCAGATCTCAGCCTATGTGGTGGTCCCACTGCAGGGCGGCGGTGCACGGACCCTGGTAATGCACTCAGGAAAACGCAGCACTGGTTAACTGCTGCCATGGAGTGCCAAAGCATGGGAGCTAGGAGACAAACATAATGGGGGGACCAGTTTGGATTTGACCCGAGCTCATGGGAGGATGAACAAAGATCACGACTTCAAATTGGTGGAGCCTTCTGGAGCAGGTGTCCAAGGCCAGTGATGAGGAAGGCAGTCCATACAACCTACCTTGATGGTCTGCAAAGCCTTTGACACAATACCCCTTTCCCACACAATGAAAAACTTACCAATACAAGAAAATTTACCAGCAATTTAAACACATATGTCACAAGATGGGTTGCAAACTGACAGACAGACAGAAGAGCTGGGCAAGCTAGGCGCTACGTGCCGGTGGTGCCTGGTGTCAAAGGGTGTCCCACAGAACCCCTATCTTCTTCCCAATACACCATCTACTTCTCAAACCAACATGTTGAAAGTGTTTGAGCAGGCTGACGCTACAGTGAAAAGTTGAGGGTGCTGGTGCCATGGGTGAACTAGTGACTTGGACTCGGATGGGATGGGAAGGGCCTCTGCCTAGCTGGTGCCAGAGCCATGGCGCAGTCAAAAGTTAAACGAAAAAAAATAAATACCCTTCAGGAAACCCAAACCGGATAAACCATATAGGTGGCAATCCAGAACAGCTAAGTGGCTGGAAGGGACCCCCGGGATGCTGGGTCACACAGTTGACAGTGCAAACCGCTCATTGGTCAAAATGGACTAAAAACGTGAACCTGATCATAATTACAGACCCATGAGTGGGATGACCTGATCAGACTCCCTATCACATGTCACCTATACACTTATCATTCACCCCCTCACCCAGTAGGGGATCCATCTCGGGATGTATCTCACCCGACATCTGCAGCAATTAAAATCATCTCACCAACCCCAAAAAGGACATAAAATCCCTCATCTCATGGATGCCATGCGAAGAAGAAACCATATTATATTCAGTACGCCATCTGCTCTCCAGAGGTGACATACTGACATACAAAGAAACTGGTCCCACCCTGGAATTAATGGACATGCTCCACACCAAAAAATCCACCAAAACCCCCACCCAACCCAAAAAACTACTCCAACCAAAACGATATAGGAGGGATGGATAGAGTGTAGATCAGAGACTCAGAGACTCTCTATGCTGTGGAACTGTGGGAGTCCATGTGACCTTGAGCACTCTGTTCAAGCTGCCAGAGAGAAATCTTGACCTGATGATGGGAGATCGGTTTATGAGGGAATCATCACTGTGTCCACTGTGACAGAGGCACAACAAACTAATGGGCATTGTTTATTTTTTATATAAGGTGGCATAAAACAAAAAATTAGAGCTAGCTTATATAAATGCCTTAGGGCAGATAGCCTAGTATAAACCTATGAACCTATGTTCTGTTTGGGTCCAAAGCTGAAGAGGTATTGAAGAAAATGGAAGACAAAGCCAAATCTATGCAGATGGTTAAGGATTTTCTACAGGTGCAACCTCCTAGATTTAGCAGACACTGGCCAACTAAACCTTGGTCCTTTCTGGGCTCAGACAGGTCTCAGAGAGGCAGATTCAGGCATTCCAGAGGTAGGGGACAGTCACAGTCCCATATTAGGAATAGGCAGTGGAGTGCCCCTTCTCCCAAGGGGGGTGAAGATAAGTCTCATCCCTACCGAAAACAGTCTTTATGACTCTCCCTTTCTGGTTCCAGGGGCTCCTCTCTTGGAAGGTCCTTTGGGGGGAAGGATTTCTCTTTTTATCAAAATTGGAACCACATAACCAGGGACAAATGGGTTCTGGACATAGTCTCAAGAGGTTACAGATTTCATTTCCACACCTTGCCAAAACCAAACGGTTGGCCAGACCTGCCAAATCATCAGTGGGCAGAGGCACAATGGCAGGTTCAGTCCCTCCTGGCTATGAGGGCCATAGAATTGGTGCCAGATTTAGAAATAGGGCAAGGTTTTTATTCCAGACTTTTCCTGGTTCCCAGGAAGGAAAATTCGTGGAGACCAATTCTGGACCTCTCTATACTAATCACCTTCCTAGATATACCAAAATTCAAGATGCTCACTCTGCAGCAGCTGCTGCCTATGTTGGGCAAGAATGCTTGGATGGTGACTTTGGACTTAAAAGAAGCTTACCTGCATATTCCTGTAAGGCAAGAGTGCATAAGCTATCTGTGTTTCAAAGTGGTTTTGAAACATTACCAGTTCTCTGTACTGCCCTTTGGCTTATCTACTGTGCCCAGGATCTTTACGAAGTGCCTGGCACCAGTAATGGCGTTTTGCAGACAGAAGGGGATTCAAATTTACCCTTATCTGGATGACTGTCTTCTTCAAGCGGACGACAAAGACACTCTACTTCAGCATCTAGCCTTTGTGCAGCATCTTCTTCAGTGCCTCGGTTTCACAGTGAATCTAAAGAAATCAAACCTGGTACCCACGCAACAGATTACTTTCCTGGGTGCTCTTCTGAGTACTTCAACCCAGATGGCTTCCTTGACACCAGACAGAAAAGTGCAACTGGCTTCTTTTTTCCGACACCTGGCTTCAATGAAACAGCTGACTGCAAGAAAAATTCTGCAGGCTTTGGGTTACATGGCCTCCTGAATTCTGCTAATACCATATGCAAGGCTGCATATGAGGAAACTACAGTGGTACCTCGAGAGTGTCTGGTCTCAGCATTACCACAGTTTGGAAACAGTGGTCACAATTTTGCCTTGTCTACAGCGAAAGTTTCTTTGGTGGGCCGAAGCCTGCCTACAGAACAAGGGGAATCCTTTTTGTCCTCCGCCGACCAACTAAGTCCTGACAACGGATGCTTCAGATTGTGCATGGGGAGCCCACATGCATGGGAGATGTCTTCAAGGTGTTGGACAAAGGAGCAAACGCACCTGCACATAAATTTGAAGGAGATGCTAGCTGTGCAGAATGCCCTGATAGCCTTCAGGGACCTTCTTCTACCAGGACAATTGCTGATACGGGCAGGCAACACTACAGTGATGTGGTACATCAACAAGCAGTGGGGCTCTCACTCTTACCCCCTGTGCAGATTAGCCATGAATCTCTGGTACACTGCTCTGACCTGCAGTGTCGACTTACAAGCACAATTCCTGCCAGGGAAAGACAACACTCTGGCAAATGAATTGAGCGGATGCATTTCAGATCCACACAAATGGATGTTGGATGTTCAGATATTCAGGATGATTATAAAGGCTTGGGGATGTCCAGACATAGATCTCTTTGCATCCCCTCAGAATCATCAACTTCCAACATTTTGCAGAAGTACCTACCACAAACCAGCATGGAAAGTGGATTCCCTCTCTTTCAGTTGGAAACACCTCTCAGTATATGCTTTTCCTCCCTTTCCTCTTCTACCTCGGGTACTTCTGAAGATAAAATAGGACAGACCGCACATGATTCCACTGGCTCCCAATTGGCCTCGGCAATTCTGGTATTCCACTCTGATGAACTTGGTTCAGGAGCCTCCCAGGATTCTGCCTCAAATCCCTCATCTACTGTCTCAACGGGACGGCCGGATACTGCACAGTCATGTCAAGACTCTGCATCTAGCTGCCTGGCAGATCCAGGGTCTCTAAACACCTCTGCCCTTTCCAAACAGGTACTGGATGTAATCCTTGAAGCTAGATGGCCCAGCACTAGAAAATCCTATGTGGGAAAATGGAAAAGATTTTGCTCCTGGAGTCAAGTCCAGGGTGGTGATTCTTCTGTTCTGAACATTCCTCTGATTTTGCAGTATCTGACAGAGTTATTACATATGGGCCTATCTTTTTCGTCTGTTAAGCTTCACGCTTCTATTTCTGCACATTACGATACAGATCCTCCGATTTTTTCTCATCCATTACTTAAACAATTTCTTAGAGGGGCTAAGAATATTCGGCCCCCTATAAGGGCTCCTGTTCCCACTTGGGATCTTAACTATGTTTTGGAGAAATTAACTCTGTCTCCTTTTGAACCTGCAGCTTCCACAGATTTAAAATTTTTGCCTTGGAAAACTGCTTTTCTTTTAGCTATTACCTCTGCTAGAAGAATTTTGGAATTGCAAGCACTCATGGCTGTGGAACCCTTCCTTATTTTTTCATCAGGACAGGGTCTCTCTACAGACTAATCCCACATTTATGCCCAAGGTGGTTTCAGCAGTGGCCTTAAATCAGTCTATTCATTTGCCTACCTTTTACCCTAATCCTCAAAGTGAGGAAGAAAGTCTTTTGCACTCTCTAGACGTGCCCAGACAGCTTCGTTTATACCTGGACAGGACCAAGGTATTACAGAAATCTGATCAGTTGTTTGTCGCTTATGCTCCTACTGTTCAGGGGAAAGCAAGCACTAAGCAAACTATTTCCAAGTGGATTACCCATTGCATCAAGTTCTGTTACTCTTATCATGGCAATCCAGTTCCTGTTAATGTTAGGACTCATTCTACCTGGGCTACTGCTACTTCAGCAGCTTTTCTTTGTGGGGTTCCTACCAAGGATATTTTGGAAGCTGCTACTTGGAGTTCTGTACATACTTTTTCTAAGCATTACAACCTCCCTCTCTATTCTAAACCCAGGGCAGGTTTTGCTTCTGTGGTTTTGCAAGGTTTTATGACCACTCCCTCTGTTTCTCCTCCAGCCATCCTTTCTTAGCTTTGGGACTCAACCCTACAATGATGACTGCAACAGTGAACCATGAGGGACATAGTACAGTTGTGTACTCTTACCATAAATGTAGTGAGTGTGTTCACTGTTGCAGTCCAGGTTACCCTCCCTCCTATCCCCTCTTTTGTTTTTTCCTTGAGTTTTGTCTGTTGTGAGGTATTTTGGCTGCTGAGGTTTTGGGCATGGTTTCTTTTTTAGTCTTTTCTTTCTGGGCACCTGACATCTGGGGCAAGAAAAACTGGGGAAATGGCATCAGCTGAGGTCTTTATACCTACCGGCGCATTGGCGTCAGGATAAATGCGACCTCAGCTGGTGCCCGATCCAGACTTTGGGATTCTGGCCGATCGGGGGCTCCTGCTGGCAGGAAGAACCCTACAGTGATGACTGCAATAGTGAACATACTCAAACATCTACATTTATGGTAAGAGTACACAAATGTACTTTTTAAAAGGTTTGTCGGGCTGCATTCTGAGAACCTCCCAGATGATGTGAAAATTGGTTCTATGTTAAACGATCAACTTTTTAAATAGTTAAATTTCATATGATTGAATTCATATGATTAACTATTTAAAAAGTCAAAGATATCCCTGTTTGCTTAAACATCGAATTGTCCTGAGATCGCACTAAAGTGGGTATCTGGAATTATGCTCTTTTTTCCCACAGTAGTGCAATCTAGGTGTTGGTATATATAACTAATGGAGGTATGGGGGATGCAGGGGGCTTGTTACCAAGCTAAAATGTTGTTTTTGTGTATTTACATGTGTTCAGCTTTTTAAATAGTCAATTATATGAGTTTGATCATATGAAATCTGATTATTTAAAAAGTTGATCATATGTCATAAATCCAAAAAATGAGATGTTAAGTTCCCCTCTGGATAGAGATTTAGTTTTGGTCCCTCTTCTGCAGACGTTATCAAAACGTGTGATGAGCTGGATATGCTGATTCAGATTTTTCATCCATCCTTTTCCAAATTTTTGAAAGGATTCTCTAACCCCCCCCCCCCCATCCAGTTTTGTCAATAAACAAAATAAACAGTCTCAGCCAAATGCTGGTAAGCAGACATTTAAGAAAAAATATCAAGGGAGTTCCCAAAAGAATACAGGGACCCCTCAAAACCAATGACAGTCCAAGCCAGAATGACTAATTTAGGGACTTTGTCCCCACACCCCCACGCCCATCCTTGCAGTCCTTTTTCCCTTCCAGAAAGTTTGAATCTCTACTCTTCTCTTAGGTGATGGATGGTTTTAGACAAATGGGTTCTGAAGATCATTCATCAAGGTTACAGATGGCAGTGGGAAGAAATTCCTCCTTTCCAAGGGGTAATTACTCAACCACCACACTCTTCTAGTTCCCCCCTTCTTCCTGAAACATGTGCTATCTCAGGGAGTGCTAGAACCAGTTCCTCCATCCCAGTTTGAGAAAAGTTTTTATTCATGGATGTATTTGGTGCCAAAGAAAGGAAATGCTTGTACACCAGTTCTGTATCTTTCTTTCCTAAATCAATTTGTGATAGTGCCCAGATTCAAAATACAATCATTTCACAACCTGTTACCCCTTCTCTCCCATTTCAGTTTCCTGGTAACACTAGGTTTAAAAGATGATTATCATCACATCCCTATGTATCCAGCATACTTCAGTAAATGAATGTCACTTATGGTCTAGCACATTCAGTTAGTTAGTTAATAGAAACAAAACATATAAATGACCTCAGTATTGGACTCAGGAAATCCCTGCAGAATGCTTTGTAGCTTTGAGGTAGCAGAAAACAAAGGAGCACATGCTATGTTTGTTCACTGACAGAAAATAAATCTGAATAAAAGCTGATGCCATACCTTCTATTGGACCAACATAGGCTTTACAGAAAAGTTACTTAAGCTTTCTGATTAACAGAAGCCCTTTGTCAGCAATGCACCTGTATTTGCATGCTGGGTGTAGTCCTCATTGCTAAAGTAACACAGGCATGGTTAAACCCTGCATTACACAAGCTCAAACATGGCATATCAGCACCAGCAACAGTTACTTTTTAATATTTCATTGATACATTAATGTTGTCCTGAACATAATGAAAGATGGTCTTACTCCATATAATTCACTCCCAATCAGGTGTTTTTGTAAACAATATCTATTTTGCAATGCCCTAGCATTTTTACTGTTTGTGTTGCTCTGATAATATAGGTAGCAGCAATGTCTTATACCTTATTAGAATCTTGCATTAGTCGTTGAATCACATTCATCATTAATACTGTTTCCTGTTTATCAAGGAATATGTTTTCCGAAAGCAATTCTGCTATTGTAACATCATTAAAGTTCATTGGTAATACTTGAGATAACAAAACATTAAATTTGACACCGGAGAAGTGACATATCACTATGAACATGACATTTGCCATTATACTTGTCCTTCACTTAGTACTGGACATGACAGGTAACCCTATCATTATATCTTAACAGTCATAAAGATAAGACCAAGCCACCCTATTCATTTTGCAGATGTAGTACATTTCACTTTGACCTGTTTGGATCATCTTCCAAAGAATATATAATTAATGCAAACATATTTGAATAGTTATGCATATTTGGTCAATAATTCTATGCTGCATCAATGACATTACTCATTCAGTACAGGAGCTTAATGTCTTCATAACAAAATTCAGATGAAATGTTGGTGCCCAGTGTTATTTCTTCACTGTTTTACTGATGGCAGACATATAATCCCTCTGATGCTTCTTTAATATTCAGTAACATCTTTCTTTTTGATAGCAGTAGATGTTGATTCAGTGTTTTCTTAGTTACTTTAGAAGGAAAAATAATTGCCTAGTATCTAAAAGACTATATTAGAAGTAAGTATACCACCACAGCAGAAAGACACCTATGGTCAGGGCCAAAGTCAGATCTAGCAGTAGGTAACCTAGGCAGTTGCCTAGGACCCATGTTGACTGGGGCAAAAAACAAAATGCTAAAGTAAAAATAAATCTTGCCTTACATTCCCGTATACAAAACCAATCAGCATTAGGACCTAGCAGCATGTCACACAAACCAACCCAGAAACTTAGCATTAGGACATAGAACATCCTAGACAAGCCTGTGTAATGTAAGCCTCATTGGGAGAACTTTGTGGGAGATTTAAATATTACAACAACATGACAATGAAGCAAGCCAGGGGATCAGAGGTAAGGATAACAGAGGAAGATCAGGAGGCAAGCTGTTGCTGCTCTAAGCCCATGTCTGAGATAATGTAGCTATTGCATTGAAGTGCTGAGGTAAGAAAGCCATCTCACTGGGATTCAGAAGTGTTTGTGCAAGGGTGTGTGGGGGGCAGGGTGTATGCAAAATGCCCCACTTAGGGACACTGTCTAGTTAAGTGACTTTGGTCAGAGTCAAACCCTGATCTTAATTATTGACAAGCAAATGCCTTAAACTTCCATACTAACTGCCACATCTCATAGATTCATACATTGCTACTAGACTAATGACCTGGGGGCCTTTTTAAACCTAGCCAAGTTTTCCAAAAGAATAATGACATCCTGTAACCAAACAGGGCATATAGGACCAGGCATTTAGAAGTTACCTATGTGCATAAGAAACATCGATGCCAGGACCAGTGTAAATTTCTTATTCTTCATCAACTGGTCTAGGTTGCCATTAAAATGGATAATAGACAAACTCAGCTTTGCATGTATGGGAAGCCTGTTCCATAGGAGGAGCAATCTCTGGGACACATATCTGTCTTTCCAGCATTGTTTAAGTCACAGACAAAATTCAGATCCCTAGACCTTATATTTCTGGTACTGTTTAACTTATGAATATGCAGGAGAATCATAAGTGAATAGTGTAAAAGGGCTTTAAACCACTCTGTATAAGGCAGGTTTATTATGTTTTGCATTCTTGTGCAAGGAACATTTGAGGTTGCTCTAGTTTCTGCATATGCCGTGTCAGGCACATATCGAAGGAAGCATCTTCTTTAATTGTCTTTCTTTTTTTTGTGTGTGTCTTTGTGAATCACTAAGGATTACAATGTCAGTCATAAAATTCCATAGGTATGTAGCTCACTGTGAGTGGTGCAATAGGTAGCATACTTGCTTTTAACTTCAAAAGGCTATAGGTTCTCTTCCCACAGCAAGTAGATCAATTGTTGATACACACTATTTTTTATGTAATGTAGGCTATTTATTCCACAATGACAGCAGACAATGAATTTGTAAATGATGCCATAAAATGTAAAGTTGTTTGCCAACAGTAACCTCTTCATTAGTTACAGTTCTCTTTAATGTGGAATTATTCAGATGACTTTTACTTCTGCAGAGGTTGTGCATATTGACTAATGCTTATAGATTGTAATAACAACAGTTTTGGTGGCCTTTTATGGTTGAAATGCTCTGAAATGGGCAGTTTTGTCATTATTGGTTCATACATTTTGTTTTACTGCTTACTGGAAAAATGTTCAAACCTACAAATTTAAAATACACACACAAATAGTGCTGTATTAAACAAGGAATACAACTGAATACAATCAGGGAGATGAATTAAAAAAACACATTAGTTTATACATTTCGCATGGTTCTAAAAATGTGTGCAGGGGGCTCATGGCTTGAAAACAGCATAAAAATGCACTTTATCCGCCACTGGCCAGATGCATTTCCTATGAATGCGGGTTTCAATGTAGTCTCAATGAATGTGAGTTTCAGTGGCAGAGACGTTTTCTGTTGCTCATGCTAAGTCTGTTTTCATTGTGGGATTTTATTATTTTGTTTAGCAAATGACTATCAGTGTTTGTGCTATGAAATTTGAAATAAAAGCTTTAAATTAAATTTAAACATCTGTAATTATTGTAGAAGTAAAGAAGAAAATAGTGTGTACACTGACAGGTTTGGAGAGTGTTTATATTAGCTGGGGAGAGACAGCCATGTAAGTGGAACACTAGAATGGTTACAGGGGGATGGTTACAGGGAATGGGCCAGTTTCTGGGGTGACCTTGATCCATTGTTCTGGTTGCGACCCTATTTAACAACGATGTGCTTCTGATCCAGGCCAAATCCAGTGCAAGGCAACCTAGGCAGCTACTTAGGGCCAGGAGCTGGCTACTGGGCCCTATAAACACTGGTACAAAAAAAACCTGTCCCACTCCCACCCACTTCTAGCCCCACTTAATAGTCAGCTGCTCTATTTCATCATGAAAGAAGCTTCAGGAAGTCTCTCTCTCTCTCTCTCTCTCTCTCTTTCTTTCTTGCTTTCTCTGTTTCTATCTCCTATTGGCTCTACATTTCAGCCAATGAAAAAGATACATTATTCAGGAGAAAGGGGAAAGCCATTATTCCTGAGAAAAAGTTACCAGATGTCATTTGTTACTTAGGGTGTGTGTGTGTGTGTGTGTGTGTGTGTGTGTGTGTGTGTGTGTGTGTGTGTGTGTGTGTGTGTGTGTGTGTGTGTGTGTGTGTGGTGTGTGTGTCAGTATGTGTGCGTGTGTGTCCTTGAAGGAGTAAGATTTATAAAGAGGAGTCATTACAGACTAATCAGAGTTCAAAAACATGTTATATTCCATCAATAATGCAAGTCATTACAGTTTAGTAATTAGCTTGAATTTAGCTTGAAGTTATGAGAAAGAGTGGTGGAAGCTAGGTTGAGAGGGGAGGTGATGATTAGTGATCAGCAGTATGGTTTCATGCCAGGAAGGAGCACTACAGATGCGATGTTTGCTCTGAGAGTGTTGATGGAGAAATGTAGAGAAGGTCAGAAGGAGTTGCATTGTGTCTTTGTGGACTTGGAGAAAGCATATGATAGAGTGCCTAGAGAGGAGTTGTGGTATTGTTTGAGGAAGGCAGGAGTGGCAGAGAAGTATGTAAGAGTGGTACAGGATATGTACGAGGGTAGTGTGACAGTGGTGAAGTCTGCAGTGGGAGTGACAGATGCATTTAAGGTGGAGGTGGGATTACATCAAGGATCGGCTTTAAGCCATTTTTTATTTGCAATGATGATGGACAGGAGGCCCCATGGACTATGATGTTTGCAGATGACATTGTGATCTATAGTGAGAGTAGGGACCAGGTTGAGGAGACCCTGGAGAGGAGAGGAATGAAGGTCAGCAGGACTAAGACAGAATATATGTGTGTGAATGAGAAGGAGGATAGATGAATGGTGAGGATGCAGGGAGTAGAGCTGTCGAAGGTGAATGAGTTTAAGTTCTTGGGATCAGCAGTTCAGAGTAATGGTGAGTGTGGAAGAGAGGTGAAGAAGAGAGTACAGGCAAGATGGAGTGGGTGCAGAAGAGTATCAGGAGTGATTTGTGACAGACGAGTACCAGTAAGAGTGAAAGGAAAGGTCTACAAGAGGGTAGTGAGACCAGCTATGTTATATAGGTTGGAGACAGTGGCATTGACAAAAAGGCAGGAGTCAGAGCTTGATGTGACGGAGTTGAAGATGTTAAGATTTGCATTGGGTGTGACGAGGATGGACAGGATTAGGAATAAGTATATTAGAGGGTCAGCCTAGGTTGGAAGGTTTGGAGACAAAGCCAGAGAGGCAAGATTACGGTGATTTGGACATGTGCTGAGGAGGGATGCAGAGTATATTGGTAAAAAGATGCTAAGGATGAAGCTGCCAGGTAACAAGAAAAGAGGAAGGCCTAAGATAAGGTTTATGGATGTGGTGAAAGAGGACATGCAGGTGGTTGGTGTGACAGAGCAAGATGCAGAGGACAGGAAGAAATGGAAACAGTTTATCTGCTGTGGTGACCCCTGATGGGAGCAGCCAAAAGAAGAAGAAGAAGAATTGTGTGAGAGAAGATCTGTGACAGTCAGGTGTGACTGTCAAACAAGGTAGGAGAATGGCAAGACACCCCAACCTCATCTAGAAAATGGGAAAAAATGGGTGGATGATGATTTACGTCATCATCTTTTTAACTAACTTTTCAGGGACAACCCAGGAGCACTTTCTGGTTAAAAGATTTGATTAGAGTCACACTAGGCAAACAGAAACAGAAAGCATCAAAACCTGTATGTACCCTTGACTACAAGAAGTAACTCACAAAGTGCATGGAACCTTAATCCTCTGCTTAACTCCCAGACTTTCATTGCCTACTTCATTTTCTGATAAACCACTGTAGGTCACAGTCAATCAATAATTTCAGTCATTAGCATTTCATTATTCTTATTCCGAAAATGCATTTTGATATTAACCTGTTGTTTTTTTTTTTTGTTGTTTTCATTTTTTAAGTGAATTGGAGAAGTTCAGCTTTTTATCTTTTCTTGGCTGTCTCTCAGTTAGTGTAGAGGACTAAAGTTCTGACTTGTTGATTAACCGCTTTCTATGCCAGTGGTGTAAGATTTGAACCCCTCTACCTTAATTTCTTTTCTGCATCATTTTGAGCACTTAACCAGGTAATGCTCTAAGGCTCATGGAAATTTGGGCTAGGCTCCTTAATGGTACCCTGGACTACATGCCTAGTTAAACCTGTTTTTGTCTCATATTTATGCCCTGTCACCCATTAACATATTTCTGTACATTATAGAGGATTAGAATCAGTCAATAACGTCTATCATTGCAGTTTTATAGTTGTCATTGCTCAGAACATGTATGTCCATGCAACAGCTGCTGTTCTGCTAACTTTTTTGAAGTTAATTAACACTGTCTGTCACTCAAGGCTTTGAGGTGTTAATTAACCGATTCCTGTAGTCAATAATGCAGGGTTTGAATCCTTCTATCTCCATTTGTCTGCTTTGCAACTTTCAGAAACTCACTTAAACCGTGTTTGTGGATCACCCCTGAAATTACCACTTTGTGCAGTGGGGTTACCTTGTTAACAAATTGATATAATAAAGTAATATTTAAAATGTGCCCCTTTTTGGTCCCTTGTCCCACCTGCATTATTTTTGGCTTTGTCCAGAATTCTGTCAAAGAAGTTGAGAGATATTTTAGTCTGTTCCTTGTAAAATATGTGGCTTTCTAGCAAAATATTGTGAATTGCAGTCATAAATAATGGCAGGCATGGGAATTTCACACTTTGTATACTTCAGAAAACAAACTGCTACTGCAAAGATTCTTATTCCAGCAACATTCTAAGTATATACAAGAGATACTTAAAATCTGGTCCAGATTTTGGATCTTTGCCTCTGATTTTTCGTTTCACACAAAGCATCTTTGTTGGATTATCACTTATGACATTGGCAATCATACTGTTATATAAATGAAAAGAAGCCATACTGATACATTTTCAGCTGCAAACATTATAGTTTGGGGGGATATGGTGGGTGCAATGGGATACACTTTGTGGTTCTCACAGCAATGAGCTGAAATATAGTTATAGGTAATTATTTATGCATGTTTTACAGTTATTTAACCTCAGGCAAACATCTGAGGTATATGTTATCACAAGTGGCTATAATTGATGGCAATATTTGTATGTATAAATGCATAGTTCTTGCATCCTAGAGTAGTTGTGGTATAAGGAAAGGATCTGATTGCATTAAGCAGGACCATCATCACATGAGCTGTGTTCTTTGGGTACAGTCCTTAGTTTCTTCATTATGTTGACTGTTGATTGTGTGTTATTATTTAGCTGAGCACAAACTGGCATGAAGTTTACATTATAGCAATAACCCATGACTGGATGTGGGTAATGCTGGATTTACCCGCGGTTGGTGTGGTTTGGTCATGAGGGCGAAGACCGTGTGGCCAAACAAAGACAATCGTGGGTAAATCCATCATTACCCACACCCAGAAGTGGATTATTGTTATTATACAATGACATTATTTAAGAAAAAAATAATTACTTTTCTTAAATAATGGCATTGTATAATGCCTCCTTGCTGCCCTTCCGCAGCTGTCTGGTATTCTGCGGCAGTTCTGATGTACTGCGCATGCGTATACTTATGCAGTACATCAGAGCTGTGGGCAAAATCAATGGAGAAAGCAAGATCTCCGTTGCTTTTTACAACCTGTCTCGCTATGTTAAATGAGTTTAACATAGCGAGACAGCTTTAAAAAAAGCAACGGAGAATCTCTGTTTTTTTTAAAGCTGTCTCGCTATGTTAAACCCATTTAACATAGCAAGACAGTTTTGAAAAAGCAACAGAGAAAGCAAGATCTTCATTGCTTTTTAAAGTGTCTCGCTATATTAAATGGGTTTAACATAGCGAGGCAGCTTTAAAAAAAACAACGGAAATGCTCCGTTGCTTTTTTTAAAGCTGTCTCGCTATGTTAAACTCGTTTAACATAGCGAGACATGTTGTAAAAAGCAACGGAGATCTTGCGTTCTCCATTGCTGTAAAAAAAAAAAAGAGTCATACTAATGGAAAAAGTCTGGGCGACCGGACCTTTTTCCATTACTATAACTCTGATTTACAATGTGCACGCTGACCAATCAGCATGCACGTTTTGGAATATTAATGGGGGGGGTCATTGTATAATAATATTTTAAGTATGAATACATTTTTAATTCAGTTTGTTTTTGCTAGCATATGGATATACAATACACTGTGCTGGTCTGCAGCAGCTTGTCTGGCACTTAGGACAGATGGCTATGGCTATGAGCTGCTCTCTGTAGTATAGGGTTTGAGACCATCATCCATCTCTTGCCACCTGTATGAATCTAATCAGGTCAACTCCACAGACAGTATTCCTGGGCTCCCCCTGAAAATAAACACCTACATTCAGTGGGCTGTCCTAAACTGTTAGTAAATATGTTACACACTTTATTTATTTTTTTTTAAATCTTGCACCCTCACAATGGAAACTGATAATTAATGCTTTACTCTGTGCTATTTGACTATGAATCCCTGCATGTCTCTTACAGTTTACTGGGTTGTAAGATACATTTTCAAAAAATAAATAAATGTGAGTTACAAGGGAAGAGAAGTTTACTGTTGCTCATGCTGTCAGTTTTCAACGTGGCATGTTTTATTTGGTTTAGTAAATGTCTGTCAGTGTTTTCACTATAAAATATAAAATAAAAGTCTTAAATGAAATCCAAATCTCTGATCATTGTAAAAATAAAGAAGGAAATAATATGTAAACTGACATGTACACTGACAGGTTTGAACAATGTTTTATGGTAACTGGGAAGAGGCAGCCAAGTAATGAGGTTTTGGCATGGCTAGGGCTGTCCCATTTAGTTGCCCTTCCTAGGGCCGCAGAAAATATAATCAGGCTCTGCCTGTGCTACACCTTGCACTATTGGTCTTTCCTGCCTAGGGCCACAAAAAATATAATCAGGCTCTGCCTGTGCTACACCTTGTTCTATTGGTCTCTCCTGCCTAGGGCCCCAAGACATATAATCAAGCTCTGCCTGTGCTACACCTTGTACTATTGGTCTCTCCTGCCTAGGGCCCCAAAAAATATGATCAAGCTCTGCCGGTGCTACACCTTGTACTATTGGTCTCTCCTGCCTAGGGCCCCAAAAAATATGATCAAGCTCTGCCTGTGCTGCACCTCATACTATTGGTCTCTCCTGCCTAGGGCCACAAAAATATAATCAGGCTGTGCCTGTGCTACACCTTGCACTATTGGTCTTTCCTTACCATCAGTCTTGTCTACATATAGAAATCAAGCTTTTCCTTTGAGCCAGTTGGCTGTTTACTCTATGTACTGTTAATATAATGGTAACATTTATTAGCAGATTAACTGAAGCCAAGGTAAATGGAACTGACCTGAAATTCACCCTCCCTTTTTTGGTGATAAGGTAATTTCCTCCACTAATTAAAAAATATGTTTTGATACTAACAGTGGTATTAAAAGTCCTCATCTCTGTATTACTGATACAGTCTATTCCCTTCACTTTCTTGGCATTTAGATTCAAGAATGACTTCTTGAATTTGTTATCTAAAAACACACACTTGTAACTGTTTTGCACAATGTTTACTTGACCAGTTAAAGCTGTATAAAAGTGACTTCTGATTATCAGTGTTGTTCTTCTGTATCAGTGCATAACTCTTCGACCACCATCATACCTGTTATTTCTGCTTTATACATTCCCTTGACATCTCCTCCCAGATGGCACTATTTTCATTTACATCTCTCTGTGGTGTTTACATACTTCAGTTTCTATAATTTAAAATAACTATATATCTTGAAAACTTAGTGGCATATAGAATTATCCATTAAAGGCACAAAAACCCTGATGAACATTGCATGAAGCAAGCAGATATTCTTAACATGCATTATGAAGAAAATCAACTTAGATGAAACTAGTTTAAAATAAAAAGAAAATAGACCAAGTTAATTCAGATGATTACAAAATATGGTGATACAGAAGGTAAATTTCAGAAACACCCAGTTGTTGGTACCATCACAGATGTTATGCTGCATCCCTTTCTTAAAATGCTATGTTCAGTTCTTAAAGATGAAAGGCTGAGGTTTTTAGGTTGATAGGTTCATAGGTTGGTATTAGGCTAACGGCTCTAAGGCCTATGCAAGCCTAGCCATAACAATTCCCTGGGTATTTCTTCCCACACTATTTACTTCTCTGGGCCCCAGTCTAGCAGGGCGACTGACATGATCCCCGAGGCGAATTTCCTATCTCCCATCCAATCATCAAGGTTCCTTTTGAAGAGGGCCAATGAGGCATTCTGCTTGACATGTATGGGCAGTCTATTCCAGAGTATGGGGAGTCTCTGGGTCAGGAACCTATCCCTCCAGCATGTTTTGTTCATTTTGATGATAAGGTTTAGATCCCTGGAGCGTGTGGCTCTGAGAGATTGGGATTTCTTTAAGTGGAGCATGTCCAACAGCTCAGGGTTTGACATGGCCTTGTATGTTAAGCAGAGATCGGCTCTGAGTAGATGATATGCGACAGAGTATAGCTGGAGTTTTTTTAGATGGTCAGCATATGGCATCTGCTTTACACCTGTGATTCTTTTAGTGAGGTATTTCTGTGGCCTTTCCAGCTGTTGCAGATGTTTTGTGAGGTACATACCAAACGGGGCATTATACTCTATAATTGGTCTAATGAGGGATGAGTACAGTGGGACAATGATCTCCTTTTTTCTGGATGAAAAGCCCTTAGTGATAAGGTGTGCCACATAGAAGGATTTCCTGACTGTTGTGGCGATGTGGTTATCGAAAGTGAGACCACTGTCCACCTGTGTTCCTAAGCCTCTCATCACACTTTCAATGTTTAGTGTCCTGCCACCTATGTGGTAATTCATGGGTACATGTTTTTTTCCAAAGGGGATAACTATACATTTCTTGGCATTAAGCTTGATCCCATGGCTCTGGCACCAGGCATCTATTTCTGTAAGGCCCTTTTGTAGAATATCCACATAATTTGGGGATTTAGTAATGGCTCCCAGTCTGCAGCATTCTTGTAATGAAACGCTTTTGCAGTACTGGATTAAGAGTACAGTTTATATCCCTGTACAGATCTTGGAATCTGCCCTTATCCAATCACATAATGTGTAAGACATGTGTAATAGCTCAATGCAGAATCAGTAAGATCCCAAGCAATGTCAACCATGTCAAGCAAAGAAATTTAAGACCTGGGCTGTTGCTGACACCAAATAAATATGTGGCTTTATGTTTGTTTATTTATTTAATGTATTAGCCAGGTAGGTGGGCATGCCATTCATGCCATTCAACCTTTTCAGCTATGATCTGGCCCTGTTTGGCAGTTACAACCATACCTCACAACTGTCCAGATTTTTGCAGAATGTTAAAATTTTTTGCCTCATATTTTTGATGTTTTTCATAAAATCTGTGGTTTTCTGGCAAATCACTGAGGATTGGGGTCATTAAATGATGGCATACATTTGAGTTTCACACGTTTCACACTTCATAACTTTCAGAAAATATATCCTAACACAAATCCTAGTATTCTAGCAACATTATAATTTTATAAAAGCAGTATTTACAAGCTGTCCCTATTTTTGAGCTTTTGTCTCATTATTTATGGCTTTTGTCCAGATTTGTTGCACTAAGAGATTGAGAGGTATGGTTACAACTTTTTCAACAGTGAAATACATTTGAAAGATACTATACAGTACAATGAAAAAAGTTTTAATACTGACAAAGGAATACAGTGGAGAGAACAGTATAGGCTTGACAGAATACAGACAGAGATAGAGCAGCATGTGCAAAATATAACAGTAATCTGTCATTTTATGAAGCAGATGCACAGAGGCCATGTATTCTCAGAATAAATATTAAGTGATTGTACCATTTCAACACTGTACTAGGAAAATTAAGTAAACTGAACTGTGAAATGAACGTAAGATGTCTGATGACAAATCTTTAGGTAATTTAGGTGGATGAATCTGTCTGGCTAAGGATTCCAAACGGATTTCCATTCCTTTGTTTGCAGATATCCAGTTTAGAATGCAAACAACTCCCTTATACATAGACAGAACTTCTCCTGAGGGGGTACAGCCCACATACTAAGCAAAATTGTTCACTAATGGTGTCACTACCTGATTACAGACAGTAGTGCTTGAGACATTTGTTAGGAAGTCATAGATTGTGTCCAGAATGTCCTCCTGTGTACCTTCATTTATATAAGTATTGTACCACAACTGCTTATAAACTAATGAAAAAAAAAAAACACCATTTAAGTTGAAATTATCTCCTCTCTCTCTCTCTCTCTCTATATATATATATATATATATATATATATATATATATATAAACTGAAATAAAAATACACAAAAACGCTTTTACCATTGACTTTTATTGAACAAGCATTTACCTGAGGATGCACAATATGCGAAGTTTAAATGGTACAGGAATTTGCTTTGTTATCATAAAATCATTGGCTGGTTCAAAACATTTTTCTATCAAAGTAATCTCTCTTTCATTTTGAAATGAGAGTTGTCATAAATGTCCAGTCAAATATATACAAGTGTTGCTGACTGTCATTCCAGAATGTGCTTCAACTCTTTGTTAGTTCATGCTGTGATGAACTTCCTGACCTAATGTACAGACAATGGTCTTGGTTAAAAATGGTAAAACTGAATAACTATTTATAACTACCCAAGAAGAAGAAAGGAATTTATGTCCTGCCATCTCTCTTCACTGTAGGTTGTTTTTTCTAGTACATGCCTGATGTGAATGTGAACACATTAGGCTTCAGAAAGTTTTTAACAGTGTCACAGCAGTCCTGCACAAGTAATGAATTGTGATAAATGTTTTGTGTGTCATATCAAGGCTAATGCATGCATAACTGTTGAAAATTCATCCTCATTGTCCCAACACAGAGCTTTGATGCAGTTCTTTAACATTGTTAAAGAAAACAAGAGAATTGCTCATATCTTAAAGTGAAAATGGCAAGCTGTAATAAGCATGGAAGGTTCAAGGCTCCTTTTAACAAATGGCTGAAATGTATAGGGTGGCAGAGGGAGATGAGCAGATACTCCGGGCTGGCAATAACAGTCAGGCAGAGCCAGAAGGCTACATATCTTCTGTCAACATTTTTGTATGTTTGTATTGTTTTATTGCTTGAAAAAAAGGCAATTGGCCATCTTGTCTCTACAATAGCACTCTGTCTCTACTTTTTAAATTGTATCAGTTATTGCTGTAGACATTTTAATTTTTTGACATTTATGATTTTCTTACTATGTAAGTTTTAAAATCCAGTCTTTTGCTTTAGACACAGGAATCATTCTAATACTTAATTCCCTTTAATGAAAAAAGGATACAGCAGTTCTAAATCTACAAATCCAAGTACTTCAAAAACAGTGTTAGAAACGCCACTGAAAATGCAATTCCTATCATAATTATGTATGCCAGGCTGCATATCTTTTAATGTGAGAATGATTTTTGAACTTTATGCCAACTGGATACGTCTAGCAGTTAATTCTTATGGTACAGTGTTTGAAGAATTTCACTTTCATTTGACTACTGTGTGACCTTGAGCAAGTTACTTAACCAAACATTGCTTTTGAGCAACATTCCTCAATGACCTCCTGGGCCTCATACTAACTACCTATGAACATAATGTTTTAACCGTTTCTTGGCATTAAGCAAGAATTGTGATTAAGTTGGCAGCATTTCTAGTGCACTGAAGGTCTTTTGTTTCCTAATTTGAAGTTCTTTCATTGTTTGTGCTAACATAATAAGAGTTAAATCATCTTCATTCTTGCTAGATTATATCCTGTGGTAGTGCTATACACATTATTGATAAATACAATAAAACATAGTGAACCTATTAAAACTCTTTGTGGTCCATCAACCTGTACAGGTAAAGGTGACTCATATGGCATGCCCTTACTAACTGTGAATGATTACTAAAGTGACTTATAAACCACTGTATGATATTTTGACTCATGTCATGGTTGGTTAAATGTTGTAAGACTAGATGGTGGGACATTGGATCAAATGCTTTGGAAATATCTTATATTATTGGACAGACTAAGTTACCTTTATTCCTCTGCTAGTCGATAGTGTTAAGGAAGATGAAGAGTGCTATCTGTGTTCTGCAGCATGATTAAAAACCATGATGTATTGGGGAAATTAGCTTCAATTGAGTAAATGAGCACATTTTTTAAAGACAGGTGAAACTCTTAAAAAAAGAAACTCTGCTGATTTTAAAGTATGGTACTTTGGAGCCTCAGGGACTCAACAAAGAATGTAATTGGAAGTATGCGATTTGAATTGTATGCTTAATTGATTAATTGTTTTGTGCAATATGCTGTATATAAGCAAACAATATTTTGTAGTGTTTTTACTCTTGGAAGGCTGTGTAAGCCGAGGCGCTAAGTGTTTCATTAAATTCGATTACTTTTTGGATCGGTGGTCTTGGTGGTATTTTAATATTTTATTTATTTATTTATGTTTTTAAGTTGTATTTGCTATAATTCATACCACACCTTTCAGCCACCTAACCTGGACCAAAACACTAAAGGCGGAGGCGTGTCCATATTTATTAAGGATATCCACACCTCCAGGCTAGTTGCTCAGCATAATGCATCCGAGATTATCCAAGTGCAACTAACTCTGGGCAAGACTGCAATCCAAATTGTAGCTTGCTACAGATCCCCCACCATGCCCCAGGATTTCCACTCCTCATTTCTAGATACACTGGAAAATATTAGGGTACAACCCAATACCCTAATAATGGGCAATGTCAACTACCCCACCATTAACTGGGAAAACTACTCATGTACCAACTCTTTTGCTCAATGTTTTCTGGAATTCGTAAATTCCAATGCCTTGGATCAACTTATCCACACCCCCACCAGGGGCAGCAATATCCTAAACCTGGTCATTGCCAACATGGGTGACCAGTGTTCTACAGCAAAGGTCAATTCCTCATTGGTCACATCTGACCACAAGCTAATCACCCTAGACATCCACATCCCTTCCCCACCCCCATTAGGGAAACTACTGTAAAAAAATTTTCCAAAGCCAACTTCACACTTCTTAAGACAGAAGTGGCAAACTTCACGACACCCATGCAGATGGACAATAGAGGTATGACTGCTGAATCCTACACAATTGCACTTTATAAGCACTTACATGAGTGCATGGATAGTGCTATCCCTAACAAAACTAAGATGCTATCCTCCAGAAAAATGAAGCCAATCTGGTCGTCCTCTGCCATAAACAAACTCTATAACAGGAGAAAAAAACTCTTGCAAAAAAGAGTAAAATCCCATGATTGGAGGAACTCCCTGGTCAGCCTCAGTAAGAAACTGAGATCCCTCACAAAATCCTCCAAAGCTAGTTACGAAAACAAAATTGCCACTGATTGTAAAGACAACCACAAAGCATTATATAGCTATGTCAAGAATCTCAATGGCAACACTCAGATCTGCTCTGAGTTACAGCACAATGGCATTAAATATACAGAACCAATTGATATTACCAACATCCTGGCAGATAGGTTCAGTGCTAACTTTATCCCCCTCTCACCCCCTAAAGGGCCCATCTCTAAACTGGAAGAATGCAAAGTTCCTGTAATCATGGCTGCACAGGTAAAAACCACACTCTCCAAAGCAAAGAACACAGCATCCATGGGGCCTGCGAACATCCCAGGCTGCATTCTACATGAATTACAGAGCGAACTGGTACCCCACCTAAGTACCATGTTCAGTCATAGCCTCACCTTAGGCTTTGTGCCCACTGAATGATGCACAGCGACGATTATCCCACTCCACAAAGGGGGAGCCACCAAGGACCCCGGGAACTACTGCCCCATTAGCCTGACGAGCCTGGTCTGCAAGGCCATGGAATGAATCATCGTGGAACTTATAAACAAAGACATTGGTAATCTCCAAACTCTGGACCCCACCCAGTTTGGGTTTGTAAAAGGCAGACCATGTCTCCTAAATCTGATAGACTTCTTTGAAGCAGTCACCAAAGCCGTAGACGAGGGTAACGTGGTTCACACAGCCTATCTAGATCTTGCCAAAGCTTTTGACACCATCCCCCACTCTGGAATTATAGATAAACTCACTAAACTAGGTATAAATCCCTATGTCACAAGATGGGTTGCCAACTGGCTCACTTTCAGAACCCACACTGTGAAAGTAGCAGACTCCAAATCTGACTTCAAACCAGTGACAAGTGGAGTACCACAGGGTTCATTCCTGGGTCCTCTCCTGTTTGGTATCTACTTCTCTGAAGTACAGGCTAACACAGAAGGTCTTTGGCTAACAAAGTTTGCAGATGACTGCAAACTAGGAGCAATAATCAAAACTCCTAACGATGTGGACATCCTACAAAAGGGCCTTACTGAGACAGATGCCTGGTGTCAAAGCCATGGCCTCAAGCTCAATGCCAAAAAGTGCATTGTCATCCCCTTTGGTAAAAACTCTGTACCCATGAACTACCACATAAATGGCAGTCTACTTAATGCTGAATGTGTGATAAGAGACCTTGGGAACCAGGTGGACAGCAGTCTCTCCTTTGATAATAACATATCCATAGTAGTCAGGAAATCCTTCTATGTGGCACACCTCATCACAAAAGGGTTCTCATCCAGGAAAAAGAGGTCATTGTTCCCCTCTACTCGGCACCCATTAGACCCATTATAGACTACAACACCCCTTTTGGAATTTACCTCACAAGACATCTGCAGCAGCTGGAAAGGGCAGAGAAGTACCTCACAAAGAGGATTACTGGCCTCAAACAGATGCCCTACACTGACCATCTCAAAAAACTCCAGCTTTACTCTGTAGCATATTGCCTACTCTGAGGAGATCTCTGCCTAACATATAAAGCTATGTTAAACCCAGAGCTGTTGGACATGCTACACCTAACGACATCCCAATCCCTCCAAGCTACATGCTCTAGGGACCTACACCTTGTCACCACAATAAACACGACATGCTGGAGGGATAGATTCCTGTCCCAGAGACTTCCTATACTCTGAAACAAGCTACCCATATATGTCAAGCAAAGTTCCTCATTAGCATTCTTCAAGAAAAATCTTGATGAGTGGATGGGAAATAGGAACTACATCCCAGGGATCACTTCTGTGGCTCTGCTCGACAGGGGCACAGGAAATTAACTTTCTTCCATGGCATAAGCCAGGGAACCTTGTTGGCTAGGCTTACTTAGGCCCTTGGGCAGATAGCCTAGTACCTACCTATGAACCTATGAACTTTAGTGTGGATATGACAATTTCAGCATTATTGAAGATAGATAATGTTAAGGAGTTTCATATTACAGAATGTGCAATGTGCTGAAGCAGTTAGATTTATTAACATTTAACACAATGGACTGTGCAGCTACAGCTTACATTTGTGGAGAAAAGACGTTTCCATTGAAGGTTCAGCATCACGGTTAAGTTGTGTTGTGCTAAAATATGCTGCAATGCACTTGTTGTAGTCTTGCAGTGCTAAATGGATTTTGATTGTATAATACCCTTTTTTACAAAGATTTAGAAATGCCACAATAATTAGATTTTGTTATCTGTCCTTATATCAGTTGTATTTGGACCAGAGGGCAGGGGATGACTTGTTAATAATTTTGGATCTGGTGGTTGTGGTTATTGTTCCTGTTGTGAGGAGGAATGATTCCACTCCTGTCAGCCTGAACTGGCAGCTGTTTGTCCTGAGTGTTTCTAATAAAATTGGCTGTTTGTTGCTCCCTTGTTGCTGAGTGGTACTTTCAGTCTTTAGTCCCTCATCACTCTATGCTGAAATACTACAGGATTTGTCATGTTGTTGGAGAGGTTATCAGAGTGGTTAGACCTAAACCTATAGTTTTTCTAAGAGAAATGTTAATATTAATCAATGAATGCACAGGAAATTAGAGTATATTGGTTTTCTAAATATACAGAAATGGTATAGGAGACAGATCAGTATAACCAAAATGCAGCTGGTAAAAAGTATAAATATATTTTATGCTTTCTGTTCCATGAAATGTATCTATTCCTCTTTGCAAAGGTTTGTTATTTTGTGTTGGAAAAACTAAGACAGAATTCAGAAAAATGGTAGAAGACATTTGAATGTTATTGCAGATGTAAAATTTATTAAATTATCTTGCAAAACATATCAACTGAAGAGAGAGAAAGATGATCATGCATTTAAATTTGCAGTTATAAGAAGAATTCATGCTAGTGATCATGACAGGGATTTAGATATTACATACCTGAAGAAACTGCCTAGGTGACAAGCAAATGTCAAAGCATATATTATTTCTGGACTTAATGAGAAATTTAACATTAAACCCCCTTTAAAAGAAAGATATTTTATCAGTTTTCATTATTTTTTGAACTGCATCTGTAACAGGCTAATTGAAGGGGTCATATTATTTTTCTCTCATTGTAGCTTCAGCTGCTATTTATTCTTTTAATCTGATGAAGTCCTTTGTTCAAATGAAAGCTTAGTAGTGCTTAATTAATAAATCCCTTCCTATGTCAATGTTTTGTTCTTATATGTGTATTCATGGAAGAATAGACATGCTTAGTTAGAATTCTTAAGATGACACCAGAAATGTTTTGGGTGCTTAGTCATCAGACAGCATGCAGAATATTTTATTTATTTGTTTGTTTGCTTATATATTTGTTTATTTACTTACTGTTTCTTTATGAACAAATGTTCTTTTTTCCTAATAATGGTTGTTTCATATTGTGTGACATGTTTCCCTTAATCAGTGCCATATGGTAATTATAGAGTGTGTTCAGCCTGAGGACTGTGACTGATTGCATGATGGTCATGAGGATTACTAGTTAGAAGTAGGATGATAATTATATAAAAATACTTAAATGGCCTCATTTTCTACTGATAATGACA
Organism: Protopterus annectens; assembly: GCF_019279795.1. NCBI lineage: Eukaryota > Metazoa > Chordata > Ceratodontiformes > Protopteridae > Protopterus > Protopterus annectens. The sequence continues at coordinate 278,688,943 of NC_056729.1, read as the reverse complement.
AACTCGGCTTTATAATATATCACACTTCATCTTCCAAAATATTAAATAGATTGAGCACACCCAGATTACCCATTAGTTACTAAGTAAAATTATTGTAAATTGTGTATGTTGACAATTTAAATCACATTGAGCATGCCATTTTGTTATGTAGTGATATGCAATGACCATGCATTAATATGTAATCACTGTATATTTCACTGATTGTAGATTTTCTCCACTGTAGCTCTTATTCAGTTATTGTCTGTCTTAAGCTTTGCATTTTTCTCTGTTATATAAAACTCTCTATTTTGTTATTGGAGCTTTTCTCCCAGGGTCTCCATTGAAAAGTGACTACCACAGCCTAGTGAGAGTACCTCAGTCAAAAAATGAATGGATGAATAAATACATAAATAAATAAATAAATTAATATTGCAAAACAAGAGATTAAACACATTTTGTTAAAATAAAGATTGATTGCCCAGTGACTTCCATGACAGAACCCCGCAAGTTATTTTCCTTCAGGAACTTGACAATCTGACTACTTCTGCTACTAGGAACTCATAAATATTAAAATGCAAGCAGTCTTGCAATTAGTTTTTCATGCTTTGTATAGTGTTTACAAATGTCTAGGTTGGTTGGAGAGATATATCTTAATAAGAGATTAAAGGAGCCCAAAATCTCAGAAAATGGTGTGATGTAGGTAAAACAGAATGTTTATCCATACATTATACAGTGATACAATAAAGAATAAGCAGAGTATCAGCAGTTTAGAAATGTGTACATTAAGAGACAATGCCAGATTTAGGAGAGATATCAGAGCTTTCATGGAAGATCTGTTAGAAATGGATACATTAAGAGCCAATGCCAGATTTAGGGGAGACATCAGAGCTTTCATGGAAGATCTGTTAGAAATGGGAACATTAAGAGCTAATGCCAGATTTAGGGGAGACATCAGAGCTTTCATGGAAGATCTGTTAGAAATGAGAACATTAAGAGCAAATGCCAGATTTAGGGGAGACAACAGAGCCTTCATAGGAAGATCTGTTAGAAATGGGTACATTAAGAGCCAATGCCAGATTTAGGGGAGACATCAGAGCTTTCATAGAAGATCTGTTAGAAATGGGTACATTAAGAGCTAATGCCAGATTTAGGGGAGACATCGAGCTTTCATGGAAGATCTGTTAGAAATGGGTACATTAAGAGCCAATGCCAAATTTAGGGGAGACATCAGAGCTTTCATGGAAGATCTGTTAGAAATGGGAACATTAAGAGCCAATGCCAGATTTAGGGGAGACATCAGAGCATTCATGGAAGATCTGTTAGAAATGGGTACATTAAGAGCCAATGCCAGATTTAAGGGAGACATCAGAGCTTTTGTGGAAGATCTGTTAAAAATGGGTACATTAAGAGCCAATGCCACATTTAGGGGAGACATCAGAGCTTTCATGGAAGATCTGTTAGAAATGGGTACATTAAGAGCCAATGCCAGATTTAGGGGAGACATCAGAGCTTTCATAGAAGATATATTCATTCTCCTTCTTCCACTGCAAGATATCTATTCCTTTAGTGTACAGAAAGTGTACAATGTAATGACCTTCATATCTTTAGAATATTGAACAATACACGGCAAGTATGTTTTGTCATGTTCTGATTCAATAAATCCCAAATTATTTGGGTCAAGTGTAGAAACTTCATTACCACCCCTCATAAGGGGGTCTACTTCTAAAGCCAGACTCCCAGATAACCGACGTTCAACATCCCAAGATGAAAATCACGAAAATTCAGAAACCCGAAAGGCAATTTTTACCAGGGTAAGTTAATATGTGGCCAACTGTAAATAAAATTCTTGCTGATGTAAGTAAAACCAACCTAGGTGGGGGCCTATGCCCCCCGCAGCCCCCAATGTTGGAGATTGCGCCCTCACCCCCCAACTAAATATACCAACTCTGGGATTGTCCTACAGTGGAGAACAAGGCATGTTGGCCATGTATTTACTTACCCTGGTAAAAACTGTCGTTTGGGTTTCTGAACTTTCATGATTTTCTTCTCAGGATTTTGAAAGTCGGTTATCTGAGAGTCAGGCTTTAGAAGTAGACCCCCTCCCCCATAAGTACATCTTCAGCTTACCTAAACCTTGGTAAAATTCTAGAAAAAACATATGTAACCAACTTAGCATTTAACTACAAAAATACCACATACTCTCCATCAAACAGCATTGATTATTGGGTGCCAGGGCACAATGACTGTTCTATTGGCCCTGACAGATAGCACCTTAACTAGAGCAATAAAGGGAATCTTATTTGAATGCTGTTCATTGACTTAAGCTATGCTTCTGACATGGTCAACCACACAATTCTACTGTTCCATCTGCAAGACACCAGGTTAAGCCTTGATGCCACTGCTTGGTTCAACACGTTTTTGTTCAACCACTCATTCCAGGTAAAGATAGGACTCAGTCTTTCCAATAGTTTCCGTATTTACTCTGGAGTCCAACAGGCTTTATTCTAGCACCTCTTTTGCTCTTAGTCTTTATCAACAAAGTTCTACTAGCCCTTCCAGATTTGCAAGTATGTCTTTTGTCTTTATCCTGGAGATATGATCATCTGATGGTCTGATCCTTTTCATTATACATTGAAACCCAGCTCCAAAAGGACATTCTTCAGCTATAACATCAGCTAACTGCAAGAAACTGCTGCAAAATGCCAAAAAAATAAATAAAAACCTCCATGTTATTTGGCACTCATACAGCATTATGCAAATGCCCGATCCTTTAATATCCTTGATAGCAATAAAAATCCCATTGAAACCACCACCTTTTTTAGATGTTTGGGTATCTGGCTAGACCAGTCACTAAACTTCCATGAGCACACAGAAAAAGGTGAGAGCCAGCACTAACAGTCTACTCCTCTGGGTCAAACCTTTAGACCCTCACAATAAAATATGTTGATGTATAGCTAACTTTCCATGGAATGAATGGCCTTGCCTTAATCTTTCAAAGGCTAAGTGGCTTCCAGTACAGTCCAGGTCAAATCATCTTCTTCTTCTTTTCCTTCTCATTCTTCTTCTTCTTCTTTTTAATATTCTTCAAAAAACTCAAACATGATACTCCCTCCACTCTCTCTTCCAGGCTTTTTACTCACACTCAAACCTATAACCTAAGAAGCCAAGCTAGATACAGTCCTACCCTACAAATCACTTCACTCAGACATCACTCTGCTAGCCATTGCTTCTCTGTACTGGCCCTAAAAATATGATTATCACTTCATAGGTTCATAGGCATGTACTAGGCTAATGGCCCTGAAGCCTTTACAAACCTAGCCTATAGGATTACCCTGGCATTGTGCCACCTAATCTTAGTTCCCAGTGCTTCTGTCGAGTAGAGCCACTGGAGAGATCTCTGGGGTGAATTTTCTATTTCCTATCCACTCATCAAGATTTCTCTTGAAGAGGACCAGTGAGGTGCTCTATTTGATATGTATGGGAAGTCTATTCCATAGCATGGGCAGTCTCTGGGTTATGAACCTGTCCCTCCAGCATGTTCTGTTGATTGTGGTTATCCGGTTGAGGTCTCTGGAGTGTGTGGTGCAGAGGGATTGGGATTTTATTTAGATGTAGTATTTCTAAGTCAAGCAGATATCGCCTCTAAGTAGGCGATATGAGAGAGAGGATAGTTGGAGTTTTTTGAGTCTGTCCATATAGGACAAGTGTTTAAGGCCAAGGATCCTCTTTGTGAGGTACTTTTGCAGTTGTTGCAGGTATTCTGTCAGGTACATGCCAAATGGGCATTGTACTCGATAATTGGACTAATGAGGGAAGAGTAGAGGGAGACAATAACCTCTTTCTTTCCAGATGCAAAACCCTTAGTAATGAGATGTGCCACAAAGAAGGACTTTCAGACCACAGTGGCAATGTGGTGGTCAAAAGAGAGGTTGCTGTCAACCTGTGTTCTCAGATCTCTTATAATGTCTTCTGTGTTCAGTGGACTACCATCGATGTGGTAATTCAAGGGAACTAGGTTTTTCCCAAAGGGGATGACGACACGTTTTTTGGGATTGAGCTTAAGGCTATGGTTCTGACACCAGTTGTTGGTCTCAGTGAGGCCTTTCTGTAGGATGTCAACATCACTTGGGGAGTTAATAATAGCTCCCAGTTTGCAATTGTCTGTGAACTTTGACAGCCAGAGTCTTTTCGTGTTGGCCTCGACTTCAGAGAAGTAGATACCAAACAGGAGAGGACCCAGGACTGTACTCTGTGGGACTCCACTCGTGACTGGTCATCAGTCTGACTTGGAGTCAGCTACTTTCACACTGTAGGTTCTATCTGTGAGCCAGTTTGCAACCCACCTAGTGATATGGGGACTGATGCCTAGCTTAGTGAGTTTTTCTATGAGTCCTGAGTGGGGAATGGTATCAAAGGCCTTGGCCAGATCAAGGTAGGCTGTATGAACCACCTTGCCTTCATCCACAGTTCTGGTGACTGACTCAAAGAAGTCAACCAGGTTTATCAGATATGATCTACCCTTCACAAAACCAACCTTTGTGGGATCCAGAGTTTGGAGATTCCCTATATCCTTGTTTATTAGGTCCATGATGATGCATTTTATAGCTTTGCATATCAGACTCATCAGGCTAATGGGGCGATAGTTCCCAAGGTCAGTAATCACTCCTCCTTTGTGCAGAGGGATGACTGTAGCAGTGTGCCATTAGGTAGGGACAAAGCTTGAGGTGAGGCTGTGATTGAACAGGGCACACAGGTGAGGTGCCAGTTCACTCTGTAGTTCATGTAGAACACAGCCAGGGATATTGTCAGGTCCCATAGAAGCTGTTTTCTTGGCCTTGGACAGTGCTGTTTTAACCTGTACAGCAGTAATACTGGGTGCATGGCAATCTGCTAGTATTGTGATTGGTCCTTTGGGAGGGGAGAGGGGTAAAGTTGGCACTGAATCTGTTGGCCAGTATACTGGCAATATCTGTTGGCTTGGCATAGGAGCTACCATTGTGCAGTAGCTCAGAGCAAATCAGGGTATTGCCATGGAGATTCTTTACATAACTATAGAAGGCCTTGTGGTTGTCTTTATTAAATGCTGCAATTCTGTTTTCATAGCTAGCTTTAGAGGATTTAATGAGGGAATCTCAGCTTTTTGTTGAGGCTGATAGTAGAGTTTCCAGTCTTGGGACTTCACCTTACTCCGCATCAGTTTCCTCCTTCTATTGTAGAGTTTGTTTATAGCAAGGGACCATCAGATTGGCTTCCTTTTTTTGGAGGAGAGCATCTTGGTTTTATTGGGTATGGCGAGATCCATGCATTTGTGTACATGTTCGTACAGTGCATTGGTGTATGATTCAGCAGTCATGCAATTATTCTCCATTGGCATGCGTGCTGTGAAGTTAGCCACCTCTGTTCTTAGGAGCCCAAAGTTAGCTTGGGCAAAGTTTTTCATGGTGGTTACCTTTGCGGGGGGGGGGTGGATTTCCAAGGTGATTAGCTTGTGGTCAGATCTAACCAGGGAGACTATTGGTGTAGAGCAATGGTCATCCATGTTAGTAATGATGAGGTCAAGGATGTTACTACCTCTAGTGGGGGTAAGAACGAGCTGGCCCAGGGCACTGGAATTAATAAATTCCAGGAAACACTGGGCAAGTGTATTGGTATATGAGTAGTTTTCCCAGTTAATGGAGGGGTAGTTGAAGTCGCCCAGTATGAGAGTGTTACGTTGGAGCTTAATATTCTCCAGGGTGCTTAGAAATATAGAGTGTGAGTCTTGGGACATGGTTGGGGACCTATAGCAGGCTATGACCTGAATCACTGTCTTACCCAATGTTAGCTGCACCTGAAGTATCGCTAATGCGTTATGTTGGGTTACCAGTTTGGAGGTGTGTGCATACTTTATGAATATGGAAACACCACCACGTTTGGAGCTTTGGTTCAAGTTCTTGGGCCGAAATGTGTGGAATGAGTTATAGCCTGGTAGTGCAGGGGTGCTTTCTGCTACTTTGAACCAGGTCTGTGTTACAGCACAAATGTTAATGTTCTCCATTTTAAGGAGTGCTTTGTGCGAGTGCATTTTAAGATTTAAACTTCTAGCATTAAGCAGCATGACCCTCAGATTGCATTTGTTTGTAGCTGTTACAGTGGTAATTTGGTCTTTCGAACACTGCTTAAAAAAGGCACTATAGGGGTGTCAAGAGCCTTGGCCAGTATCCAGAAGCCCATGGGTGGCAGATGCAGTCCATCTCTAGGAAAGGATCAAGGTATGGCAATCATGTCATCCCAGGCAGACAGATACTGGATCCCCTTAGAATGACACCAGAAACTTAGCCAATTGTTGAAATCAATCATTTTCTGCTTGTACTGTGGTATCATTCTGGGTGATGGTAGGATGCTGCTCTGGGCTAGAGTCATACCCACCTGTGCTACATAATCCAAGAGCTCCTCCATGTCTCTTTTCATGTAGTCCAGGGAGGTACGTCTCAGGTCATTCACACCCACATGTATAATGACAGAGTCATGTTTGTACCTGTTGTTGAGGGACCTGAGTGCATGCATTATGTGGCAGATCCTGGCACCCGACAGGCAGCTGACTATTACTTTCTCCTTATTCAACCTAGGGAGTGGGACATCAGTGTGCATCACTATTGAGTCACCTATGTCAAGTGGGTTGAGCATGCTGTTTTGCCTTAGGGGCTTTTGGTTGAGAGGCACACTGTTTAGGAGAGTTATGTGTCTCATGATTAGTGTTGTGTTGTTGTGGTCGAGTGTGTTTCTGCCTTGGAGGTCTCTGCTGTTTGGGTAGATTTTTATGGAGAGCCTCTGCAAAGGTGGGTGTGTGGTTTGTGTTTTTATGCGAAGGCAGTGCTGGTGTGTGTTCTGGAGTGCTATATGTTCCATGTGGTGTGGTGCAAGTATTGACCTTCTCCTCTTGACCAGCTATTCTGGTCTTGGCTGGAGAGTGTGTGGCTACAATTTGGATATATAAGTGCAACTCTTGCAAGTCTGAGTGCTGGGAGGTAAGAGGAGAGGTTGTCAGTCTACATGATGCAATTGCTACATTGACTCAGGATGCCCAAGTTCACCAGGTTAATAGGAAAAAGCACAGGGAACTGACCTTTTGACATACCTGGATTTAACTGATGAAAACCTCCATGTTCAAGCCACATTTCAAGCAATATTTAATAAAACAGTTTGAATTCAGCTGTCCATCTAAAGGACATGTCATATAAACTGATATCGCCATCTGATAGCATATTTTCCTCTCACATACCCTGTCCATGTGATAATCTCACTCATCATAAACTATGATTCAGTTTGCAGCACCATTACTGCTCTAAATCCACTATGCATAATCTAGTGTCCTCTTTTATCTTACTGTTCTTTGTTAATGTTAACTTTTTTAACATAGCTGCTACTACCTATATCTTCTCCACTTCGTCTTCTCCTACTTAAACTTTATTCTTCCCTTTCTACTCCACTCATACAGCTGTATATATATATATATATATATATATATATATATATATATATATATATATATATATATATTGTTTAATGGATCTTCTATGTATATATCATTTATCAGATTGTCTATACTTACTCATAAATGTAAACCATCATTACTGTATATTGTTTTGCTTGTAACCTAAGCTGAACCTGTAATTGCTTGTTGTTTGATTTGTGTTCTACCCCAGTAAACACATTTAAATAAATACGTATATATCATTCATAGGAGCATGGCTCCAAACCCTTCCATGCAGCCCTTATTAACTTTAACAAACTCCAGTGCTGCACAACCTTGGGGCTGGTTCTAAAGTGTCAGTGAATTAGCAATGCTGCAAAACCTTAGGGCTGCTTCTAAAGTGTCAGTGAATTAGGTTTTTAATGATCTTGCATCTCCTAAAACATAAAAATATCAGGTCATAAGAGACCAGGGTACTTATGTAAATAATTCTCACTCTCATCTGATCATCATATTTCCACCTTATTTAGGAAATCCTTCTGTACGGCACATTTCCAAGGGGAAAGTCTTCAATATCCAAATAAGTCATCCTGCCACTGTAGTTTTCCATTATCAGACCCATCACTGAATATAAAGTCCCTTTGGTACATATAACAATAACTCAACTAGAAATGCCCCTAAGATACATAATCAAGAAAATTAAATGCCTTAAATCTTTCAACGATCTTGATAGATTAGCACAACTCTCATTATATTCAGTAACCTACAGGGTGCTCCAAGCTGACCTTTGTTTTGCTTTTTGAGGCATGAATGACCCAATCCTATCTGACCATCTCTTTCTTTACAAAACCAGTGGCTCTATAAATGCCTGCACAAGGTATCAAAATCTACACTAACAAATGAACAAGACTCACGGGAGAGATAGGTTCCTAACTGAAATTATTCCCATCCTGTGGAATAAGTTACCACTACGGGTCAAAAAAGGTACTAATTTGACTACCTTTAATACTAGTTTTGATAGGTAGACACAAATTTATACCAATATTCTTATGTAAGGCCCTGCACAAATTGGTAGGTAGTCACAACTATGTGCTTGTAAAGGGATTCACAAACTTTTAAATGTGTCTTCTTAAAGATGTATATGGCTAGGCCTCACACGGTCCTTGTGAACACTTGCCTAGTATTGTTCCTGTGTTCTAACAAGATGCAACCCAGTGAAATGTAGAAATACTGTTCGTGCTCACTGCTTTTTAGTTATTCTACATATTACATATAAAATAAAAACATTTATGAACTCAGTAGCTAAAGCAATACTGGAATCTGCTTCAGGTGTATAAGACTGGATAATGAACATACTCACACTTTGAAAAATAAATTGCGATTAAATTAAAATAGATTTCCAACCCTTAACTATTGGATTTTTCAAGATTTTTCAAAGATCATCCTGTAGTCATGGATGTGGGGGCTGCACCCAGTACACCCCTGTCTGTGCCTTGTTTCATCTATGAATGGCCAAAACCCAATAAACTAAAAGTCTGCTTAGTCACCACTGACTGAGAACATATTTCCAATAAATTGTCATGCAATAGTAGGAAAAGTGAAACTGTTCAGAAACAGTGTATTGTAGTCTTACACTAATAGTAATCCAGTCATGTCTAAAAGTCAATGTGGACCCTACAATAAAAGATGAACACAGCAAGCTGTGTTTCGGTAGTTAGACCTGAGTCACTGGCTGATAACCACGTCAGGAAATTTAATGTTTTACTCAGTTTGTCATATTTCAAATTAGAAAGAATATTTATTGAAACAGCATACGTTTTCCCATCCACACTTGGAGATCCACACTTCCAAGAATTATAGTCCTCAGACATTTACTATGCACCTCGATGCAAACCCACGAGCATTGTTCAATATTACCAAAGTGACAAAGAAATAAAATCGGACATAGACATATTTCACTGTATCAAAGTTCTTGTGTGTGCTTAAGGTAGTACTTTTCAATCAAGTCCAGAAATGTTGCGAACATAACCTTGAAATACCATGCTGAACATCTAAAAGGAAGTCTTTAAGCAAGAAAAAAAAAAAAGACAGGCAGGCACTCTTGAAGCACTTGCTTTAACAGGAGATGTTAATAAAAAATGTCAATCCCAAGACTTACAAACATAACACCATCTGCATTTATCTCTATTATAAGTCATTCTAGGAATTATGTAACGTTCTTGTAGAATTTTCAAGCAACATAAAAATATGCTTTTTTTTTCCTTAAATAACCTTACTTAACCTTGGTTATATTTTTAGGTCATTTGCTTTTCTTTTTCAGTACTGCTGGTGTATCATTTCTCATATCTTCTGGGCCATATAAAAAAAAAAAGAAAGTTTTGTACATTTATAGAGTCAATTATCTGGGCACATAAATGACCTCTGATTAAAGACAGCAAACTGTTGTTAGGCCTTCTGTATAAGGCTACTTGGCATACATAGAGAATTCTAGAAGTAGCCATGCATGCAGCAGAAGAGGGAACAGGGTCAAGAAATGGATGCTCAGTTTTTGCCTTAAACCTGGAACAAATTCTAATCAATGCATTTGAAGTTGGTATAAAAATTTCCCAACTCTTACGATCTGCAGAAATGTCTTAAGGAAATAAAATATGAGTACAGCTTTGGGAAAAGCACTATTCTTCTGGCAAAGAATCTATATTGCTCATGGTCAGATATACATTTAGTACAAGGTTTGCTAGCATGGATGCATATGATTGCATCAGTTATATTAGAACTAAATTTGAACCTGATGATTCTTGCTGGTCCTAACCTTGAATTCACACTGTTTGCGAGAGACCAGGTTTCACTTTGATGAATCTGTGTATGTATGTAAAACAGATGTGTGAGGTTTACCCTTATTAGATCTTAGTATTGTGAATGAGTTTGACTCATTGGTTGGGGTTTGACTTATTGGTTGAGGGTTGGTGTAATGGTTAAGTTGTTTACTTCACAAACACAAGGTACAGGTTTGATCTCACCTTCAGAAGTTAACGAGATTTAAAATGGCCCACAAGAGCAGGTATCCTAGTACTTATCTGTGAACTTACAGTTTATTCCCTGAATATGTAGCCTAGCCTTACTTTGTGTATCATAGGTCAGTGGATCTTAGTTTGTAGGACAAAACTGCAAGGGTAATTTTTAAGATACAGGAAATGCATTGTGAATAGTGAACAACTGCATGAATTCTAGCATGTGTATAAACAAATCACACAATGAAATGTATTACAGATATTGTAATACAAATGCTGTATGGCTGATATGTGCTATGAGTGTGGGTTCCTACCTGCTGGTTTGCCTTAGATGACTGCAGGGCTTCGTGGCCCACTGTACCAAATGAAGTCTGACATGGAAGCTGTAACGGTTCAAATGGTTACTGTGTGTACAAAATGAAGATATACACCGCACAGTACGAGCTATGAGAAGAGTGAGTTAGGTAAGAGTGCGCTGACAAGGGGATGGAAGTTAAATATGAGGCAAGATAGGTGAGATGAGGAAAAGGAATTAAAAAAAAAGAACCTATCTCATTAATTCTTCCCCTCTATTTACCTTCTAATATGTCTCAGTGACCCTTTGTAGAAGCCTGTCACACAAGTCAATCACTGCAGTATTACCATGAAGTTGACCTAAGTTTTTATAATAATGTTTTAGCCAGCATCTCCAAGTTAATTGCTCAACATAAACGGGTCTAAAACCTTACAAGTTTACTAAAGACAGAAACTTATCTCTATACTTAAAAACATTCTAACACCTAAGGGTAAGTACATGCTACTTTTGATTGTCCTGTTACCCTGGAAATACAAGTTAAAAAATAAAAACAACACTTAAATCTATCACTTCATCAGTCTAGCTAAACCTTCATCCTTCACTTACTCTAAGTCAACGAATACACTACTCAGACCTGAAAATGCTTCTTTTCTTCTTTGTGCTACACTTCATAAGTTAATCTTTAATAACTTCTGCCCTCACTTGGCCCATAAGTACTTTTGTCTTCTATCCTTTCTGATCCCAGTCTACAGGTGTTCCTTACTTAAGAAGCCCCCCTACTGCCTCAAAACAACTGGCCAAGCTTTCTCCAAACTAGCTCCTGCTAACTGTAACACTCTTACCCTCTTTCATCAGCTTCATACCTCCCTAGTCATCCTTTAGGACAGGTTTATTCTCCCACCTCCAAGATTTAATAAAAGTAACTGTACTTTCTTCTAACCTTTATATCTTTACCATTTAACTATACCCCTCCCTGCCTCTTGCTACCACCATAATTTCACCTTTTTCCTTCTATTTAACCCCTCCTCTCATCCTGGCTCCCTTCTATCTATTCTTAGGTCATTCTCTTTATTCCAGCCATTTATGTTGTCCCTTATGTCTCTAAATTAAGTCTTCCAATAGGCCACCGCTCAAAATAACACAATCACATAACTACCATAGTGACTCCTTCTACTCATAAAATAGCTATGTCCTGGAATGCTTTACCCCTAAGCATACAAAGCCCCCCCTGCTATTCTTTTAAAACAAAAATTAAAAAAATCTTAAAAGCAAGTGGCTCTGCCCCTGTAGTACCCCTGGATATCTCCTCTGTCCTAGTATTTCCTCAATTATGCCCATCCACCTTTTATAGCTGAATGCCATTTTTTTCTTATAGGTTTATAGTTGTTTACTAGGTTAACGACCACAAGGGCCTTTTTAAGCCTAGCCATGCATCCCAAATCTTTGACAAATTCTGATATATTTCATAAGTGTAAGCAAGGGCCTGGGAGATGAACCAATTACAGGTTACCTATTTGCATCAGAGACATAAGTGCGAAACCAGGGATGAATTACCAATTTCACATATAATTGTCCAAGTTGCACTTGAATTGGGATAGAGAGTAACTTTGCTTAACATGGATGGGGACCCTGTTCCATAGATGGGATACATACCTATCTCTCCAGCAGGTCCTATTTATATCACAGGCAAGGTTTAAGCCTTTAGAATGGGTAATTCTGGTACAGTTTATTTTGTTGATATGCAGGAGGTTAATCAGAGTGGGGTCTGAGAATGCCCTGTATGCCAGGCATAGATCTCCCCTCAAAAGCCTGTAGGAGACAGAATACAGGGATAGGGCCTTGAAGCTGTCTGCATACGACATATTACTTATGCCCTGTATTCTTTTAGTGAGGAACCTCTGTGGACATTCTAGTTGTTGGATATGCCTGGCTAGGTACATACCAATGGGGGCATTGTACTCAATGATAGGTCTGAGGAATGTGGAATACAGTGGAACAATGACTTCCTTGGACTTAGATGCCATTCCTTTGTTTATAAGTTGTGAATGATTTCCTCACCACTGTAGACACGTGGTGATCAAAGGCTAGATTCCTATCTATGTGTGTCCCTAAGTCCCTGACTACTGGGTCAGCTCTAAGGGGTGTGTTGCCAATATGATAGTTACCAGAGATGGATGACTTCCCAAAGGGTAGTATTATGAATTTCCTGGCATTTAGTTTTAGTCCATGACTCTGGCACCAGTTGTTTGTCTGTGTCAGCCCCTCCTGGAGAACATTTGTGTCAGTGTGAGATTCAATAACAACTCCTAATTTGCAATAATCTGCAATTTTAGTTAGCCAGAGACCACTGACATTGGCCTTGACTTCTGAGAAGTATATGCCAAAAAGGAATGGTCCAAGGACTGATCCCTGGGGGACTCCACTTGTGACTGGCCTCTTTGTAGAGGTGGATTTCCCAATTCTAACTTTCTGGGCCCTGTCTGTGAGCCAGTTGGCTATCCACTGGGTGACATATGGGTTTATACCTCACCTCTTAAGTTTGTCAACAATGCCCAAGTGGGGTATTGTGTCAAATGCCTTGGCCAGGTCAAGGTAGGTAGTGTGAATGACTTTGCCCTCATCCGTTGCTTTGATGAACTTGTCAAAGAAGTCCACCAGGTTGAGTAGGCATGATCTGCACTTGATGAAACCAAACTGGGTTGGGTCCAGTGTCTAGAGGTTTACTATATTTCTATTGATCATCTCCATGATAATTCTTTCCATGGCTTTACATATAACCTCTTCAAGGCTATAGTTGATTATTTTCCTCACTGATTAGATTTTAAATATTTTCAATATTTCAAAATGTCACTGTTAATCACTCTATTAGCACTACATGTGTGCATATATTTTCATTAGGCATTCTCGCTGACTGCTTCAATTTTTTGCCCAGTTTATCAAGATTTCTGTGGTTTACATTTCTAATTTCTTCCTATGATGTAATTAATTTAACTAGTTTTAACTGTTAACTTACAATTATGTATGGCATCATTCTGTTTTTCTATGTAAATATTATATTCTTTATTTGTCTTTTCTCGCCGGGTCTCTACTGAAAACGGGCTACTGGCCCAGTCGGACACTACCCAGTAAACAAATGTAAATAAATAAATAAATATATTTGTAAATGCCTGTGTGCTTCAATATATGTAATGTCTGTACTTGTGTTCAGGGTATTGCAATATGTACCTTCACTCCTGTAAATGCAGATAGGATTACTTTTGCTTTCTATACCTCTGTTTGCAGAACTGTAGTTTCCTATATTTTTAAACCTGGATATTGAAACATAGTTGATCTATGGTGATTCAATGTATTTCTAATTTGTATTACATTTTTTAACTTGTATGACTCTTGAACAAATATCTGTAAAAGTGCTATAGGCTAAGCAGTCACTCCATTGTACATACAAGTTCAATATATGTTGTGTTAACAAAATAAATTATTGGTGTTTTAGGGGGAGCATATTATTTTAAAACTCTTCTTGGGATTCAGAAAGGCTTACTGTGATACAAAAGCCTTAACTCCAAAGGATTCTATATCTCAGTATGTTAGAACAATTCAGAGAACACTCTCACACTTTAGTTTTATGCTGTAAATGGTCATAGCATAGACAGTGGTTGTATGCATGAAACCACGTGCTGGGGGGTATCTATGCTACCGTGATGAAGGGGCTGGTAAGAAGAACATTAGCAAGGTCAAGGATGAAATAGCAGTGCTTAATTCAGAGACATGGTAATTAGCGATTAATGAAATGTTCTTCTATACAGCTTTACCTTGTCTCTGGATCAGAGATTCTCACCATTAGGCTAATTTTTCTAAACCTTGATACCGAATTAGAACAAGCAGAGACAGAATCTGAATCACCTCTCCTCAGAACCATTTAGTGGCCAAAGCATGGCTTTGGTTCTCTAGTCTATATCTGCAGTTGAGTGTTGAAGCATTTTGTTTCATTATTCATACTCTGCCTGAAGTGATTGGGAGAGGAACTGCCATGACTGACTGAGCAATGCTTCCCCTGCACTCCTACTGAATTCATCATATTATATTTTTAAATTTAATGTTTTAATACTTTGAAGTTTGAAATCAGACTACCTTGGGGAACCTTTCTCTTCATGTTTTCCTACAAAGAACCTTCAAATTGCTAAAGAAAGACAGAAAGCAGTGATATATGGTTAACTGCAGCAACATGGATGTGCATTTATCATTGGATCCATCATCAAATCAATAGTGAAAACCTACAACTTAACTAACCTAATAGAAAACTTGCTAGATGATACATTCTTCTTAAAGAAAATCCTTACACAGAAGCGGACATAGATGCATGCATTGTAAAAACAACTTATATGGAAACAGCAGTTAACATCCTAACAACTCAGGAGCTGGAGATCACCTTGAAGATGGACAGTCATGACAAGACAATTGATTAAATCCAAATGCAGCTAGAAATCTTAAAAACTGAAGAACAGATTATGTTTAGTATGAGTGCTGGAGTATGTGGAAAGAAGAGACATGTGTGATTGGCTTGGAGGAGCTGCATAAGATGTTAAAATTAACCCAGTGAACCCTTTCCCAATACAGAGAGGCCATAGATCTCTCATGCATCTCTAAAATAAAGGATCTCCATCATGTTGAATTATCTTCAGGCTGTTAAACTCTTCACATAATGTCATACTGTTGCAGATGACTAAGGAAGGACTTATGCTGTGGTATATTGTTTAACTATTTCACTACTTTGATCCCGAGACCTTATGCAAGTAGAAGGCATTCTCCTCAGTACAGTCCTTTTGTGATAAAAAGTTTGTCTTCCCTCCTTCCTTAAATATTTGATAGATCTTATTATAAAAAAAACACATCAGAAATCCTACTGTTCTGGGTAAAAAAGAGGAGCCTTGCTATTTTTGCAAGTCTACCTTGTGAATGACAGAGTAATATATCAGTCAAACGCTTCCAATGTCTACTACAAGGAAACAGCACTATGCACAGCACTCAAAATGAATATCCAGTCCTGGGAAAGTGCCACCGGTGCCAGCCACAACAATGTAGCCACATCAGCATAGTCCACCCATGGCTGAAAATGTGGAAGCACAAGGTAAGGGAAATAAGCAGAGGGCAAGGGAACAGCCAGCAAGGTTACTCTTTTGCTTAGAGATCCCTACTGACAACTGTTTTTAGCCATTGAGCAGCAAGGCAGGTGAGGACCTGGACACACCCAAGACTACAGATCCTGCTAGTTCCCTGGCTACTTCAGGAAAAAAGAAAATGATAAGTCATCTTCCATGTGTCTTATACCTGTAGGCATGGAAGCATTTGTACTGCCTGAGAAAAGCAAGTAGGTGATCTAACCAAAGAAAACTATGAAATGTAAGGGAGAGATGGAAATGCATATAAAGTTACCCATGGATTTTTTCAACTAAATGATAGTCTTCAATTACGTGTTCGTATCTGAGTGAGGTTAGTGGAGTTATATTCATTGTTTCATACTCCTCTGGTCCTCGGTGGTGTCTTCAGTGCAGTGTTATCACTGCCTACACTGGCTAAGTTAAGATCTATGGAATTAAGGCATCTTGCTATTCCCCCAAACTAAACACCACTTTCGCAGTTTTCTATTTGCAGTTCGTTTTGCCAAATTAACCTAAAACTATATATCCCATACCACCCTATTCTTCCAAACTGACTTCCTGTAACACCTATATTGCCCTCAAAGTTAGTAAAAGTAGTTGAAGTACTTGACTTCAACAAACCCTTTCCTCCAGCACATGTTCTCAACTCTAAAGTTTTACCTGCCATTCTACACATATATCCCCCTTCTATAACTGTCTTATACTATTTGCTTACTCCACTATTACTGCTCACACATGCTCTCCACCCCTGCCACTGACTTCTTTCCCTTATTTATTCCATTCTCTCCTGTATTACTCTTCAATTCTTCATGACTACAATACTCTTCCTTTCTCACTCACCCCCATTCTCAGAATAATACTGCTACTTTTTTTTTCTTGTCTTCACCCTTCTACATCAGTCTATCTAAGGTTTTACTTTCTCCGCCTTTCCTATAGGTGTTCCTTCCTGTCTTACCTTAAACTAGTATAGTTTTGTTCTCTGTCTTGCAGTCATATTCTGTAATACCACTATATGTAAATCATTTTAAATATTGTTGCTTGGCTTTTGTGTTATATCCACTTACCTTTATACTCTGCACATCTTAAAACACATGGTATTATGTGATTTTTTTTTTCTTTTACCATACTTTTTCCTCAAATCATACCTGATTAGTCTATATTACCCATCTATGTAGCTTTTATCCCCAGAACACTACTGAAGAGAGGCAATCTGCCCAGCTGGACTACCAAAGTTAACAAAAGGAATAAATAAAACATTTACAGCATGACTACCCTTACTAACTGATCGGAATTGCTTAGCAATACTCAGCCTTGCTTTGAGCAAGCTTTTTGCGTGTTTGCTCATCTATATATTTTTAATGGTTCTGTTTTTTTATTTTACATATTAGTGGGTTCAACTCACTGGTTAAACACAGAGCAATAAATGGAAAGCACACATTTTATTTTTTGGAGAATGCAAGCTGAAGAAGAAATGTAATAAGATGCCAAGGTGCATCTGAGATGAGCACTGCTTTAGCAGCCTTTGCAGTTAATCAAGGGCAGGATTACCTACACTAGTTAAGGTGTCATTTGGGAGGAAAGTCTTAGAGTCAGGGGTAATATTAGAAGGATGGGCATTCTGAGCTATATCTGAAACACAGAGTGAGAAACTAGTAATAGGGCTAGTAATAGGGAATATGTATGTGCATAGCACAAATGCACCTTCTGCCTTCTCTGAATTCTTTAGCAGCCTGAATTACATTGAAGGAGAAGATGCCAAAGTATCAATACACTGGTATTCCACCTTGGTCTTAGATGTTATACAAAACAGAAGACTTCCATCAGCTGAAACGAATATTAGATTAAGAAAAGTCACTTTGTAGGCTAGGGTAAAAATGAGATTATGGGTTGTGGGGAGGTCTTTTCACCCTGATAAATCTGACTTTACATTCATAGCTCCAGTGTCATTAAACTGCAGCTGATTAGACTATTCCTTAGTAAAGGGGATATATCTACTGTAATGGATGCCACAGATATTACTGGAGTACTAGTGAATGATCATTTGGCAGTATCCTTGGAATTACATTTAGAGATGGACAACCGGGGGGACGACTCCTACAGATGGCCCCTTGTAATAATGGGGAGAGAGAAGTTCAGGGAAGATATTACACAGTAACTCTTTGCATTCAATGCCCTTAAGAGTGTGGTATAAATCCTTCAAGCTATGCCTGCAGAGTGGACACAGAGCAGATAAATTTACACTGTACAGAGACGTAAACAGTCAAACTGCTGAAATGACAGCATTAGTTAAAGCAGCACCTGATGTGTGTAACGCAGCTAGAGTTTAGCCTGGTGACAATGTTAAAGAGAATAAGCTTTCACATACTAAGCAAACTAGACTACAATGAAAAAACACAATTCATTTGGAAAGGATAGCAACAAGGTCCTCAGCACTGAACAATGAATCTGGAAGAGTATTAGCATTTAGAGTTAAACCACAGAAGAGGCAATCTTATATTTTAGTGATTTACTCAATATAGGGGAAGGCTAAATGTAAGTCTAATAGTGATAGCAACAAGTCCTTTCTTGAGTTTTACAAAGATCTATAGAAAGGGGGGGGGGGGTTGGGGAGAGGTGAACATAGGAGATCTAGCAACATCTTGAACACATGTCCAGTGGTCCATTGTTTGATTCCCTTAGAAGTGCTTTCAATCAACAAAGCAGTGATGGATCTGAGGTTATTTGGGTGTTCTTTCCCCTTAAAATTGCCTTCATTGTAAGTCTAATACTTAATGGATACCCAGTGAAGATGCAGAAGTCATAGTCAAGTACATTTAAAAAAGATTATGGGAACAATTCCACTGATTTATTAATTTATTGCATTTCTTTGCCAGGATAGTCCGACTGAGCAAGGAAAGGATGCCACTTTTCAGCAGAGGTCCAAGGAGAAAAGCTCCAAGCATTATAACAATATTGATATACAGTACATATACAATCAATACAATTTGCATAAGCAAATGCATATAATTATACATTTAAGTGGCTATTATACATTGTAAAAAGAACAGGAGAAATACAAATGAAATAAAAAAGCATTTTTGTTTATGAAAGTAGGTAGAGGGAAGAGTCTGATTACAGGACTAGTGTGAGAGAGTAGGGGAGAGAGAGAGAGATTAATATTTAGGTTATATGTGTACAAAGCTCTTGTTTGAATAGAGATAGTTTGGGTGTGAGAAAAAAGAATTACGTGGTGATGAGAAGTGAGGGATGATTAAATTGGGTTCCCTGGAAGGAGGTGGAGGTGGAAGGTTGTGGGAGAGAGAGGCAGACAGTACTAGGTATAGATAAGATAGCAGGGTAGCAGAAAAGTTAAAGAATTGTTTAACTATGATGGATGTGTGAGAGTAAAGAGAGAGATGGAGAAGATAGAGATGAAGTAGGTAGACATCATAGATATGAACTGGTATAGTGGGAGGATATATTCAGTAGGTAGTGTGGACATTGCAGGTGAAACGTCACAAGAGAGACTACTCATAGGGCTAAGTGAAAGTTGGAAATGCCGAAAATAAGCAGAGGTACAAGCTTCGGCTGTTTGAAGATGAGTATTGGTTGAAGAAGCTGTCTGAGATGGGTATATATTAGGTTTATACATATGTAAGTGAATAGCGGTAGAGGTAAGTAAGTTCCTAGTATACGGATGTATCTGTAATGGCTGGTGTGTTGTGGTTTAGCCAGGAATTAGCTGAGGAAAGAGTACTTATGGGTTCAATGTTGATAAAGGCATGGGTATGCCAGTCCTGTGAAAGACTGTGGTTATTAAAATTTTGCTGACCATATATTTGCTGTATTTTCCAGCACACCCCTATTACACTGCAGTACAAATAGTTAAGGAAGATTAGTAAGCTGTTACACCATTATGTTTGGTATGGCATGAGAGGAAGAGTCCCCAAGTATATGGCCGACAACCTCCCTCAGAGTCAGGTGCAGGGATGCCTGACTGGGACTTTATATGCAAGTCTTTAATTTAAGGTAGGTGTTTTCACATGATCACTTAATCAAGACAACCTTACCACAAGGGCCCAGTTGGAAGCAAAAGATCTTAACTCATTCACCCCATGAGACATATGTTGATATAAGTCATAACCCTCTTAAAGAACTGTCACTATCTGGCAGTCACAAACCAAACACTATTGTTTATTATAAACCCTTGAATGATAGCAGGTTTGGGACTTACTGATTTCACTGTGAGAATGCCATATATTGTGGTTAGGTCGAGTATTTCCCCCCTCACCCACAGATAATATCTGGTTCAGCACTGGTATGACATTGTTAGTTGATCTTACAAAAGAGATTCAGGGATTTAGAATGGTAGCCTCATTTAAGTATTGAAAGTGTAGGTGGGGGCTCCCCAGTGGGGAGCATAGAAAGTTCATGAGCATTAGCAGCATTAGTTACCTCTTATATAAGACTAAATTGATCATGTTTTCCTTTCAACTTATCAGAGTATCAGTGAATAAATATTAAGCTTAAAGACGAGACACATATTATGCAACAGTGTTGTAAACCTTAGCAGTAGCAAAGCCCATTTTAAGGCAACATTGGTTAAAATGCAATTAAGGCTCGGCAGGCTTACACATTCTATGTGGGAAATAAAGAGATTTGACTAAAGTCTGTGTATCTTCAAATAATGGGGAACTGATTGTCTCTCCTTAAAGAAAACAAACTGTGCTTTTATTTGAGTAATACTGGTCATTTTTGTAGGGCAAGGACTGTGACAATAATGAGGAGTTTTGGGATTGCCATAAGGAGTTGGGGGCTTGCAAAATGGTTAAGGTATTTACTTCACAGACACAAGGTTTGATTTTCACCTTTAAAGGAAATTGTCTAATGTTAGACAAGTAGCCAAGTATTTATGCATGAACTGCCTGACGTACAAGGCCATGTCCAATCAGGATCTGATGGACATGCTCCACCTCAAAAAATCCAAATCCAGCAGGACCACGAGAGCTAATGACTTAAACCTCAGCACAAGTATGAATAGGACATGCTGGAGGGATAGATTCATAACCCAGAGGCTTCCCATGCTTTGGAACAGGATCCCAGTTCATATTAGGCAGAGCCCCTCACTGACTCTCTTCAAGAGAAATCTTGATGAGTGGATGGGAGATCGTAAGTTTACCCCAGGGGTCACATCTGTGTCACTGCTAGACAGGGGCATAGTAAACTAATTCTATTATATAAGGGGACCTTCACTGTGTCACTACTAGACAGAGGCACAGTATTCTAGATTTATTCTGTACATTTTTGTACCATTTCATGGGGTGGCAAAAGCCATATCACTATGGCTAGGCTTACAAATGCCCCAGGGCAGATAGCATAGTACTATACTATGAAACTATGAAACTTATGAGTCTGTAGGATGTTTAGTCTATCGGCACATAAAAGCAAATACGCTCCACAAATTATGGTATTGTCCCAAAGGACATAGGAAAGGGAGGAGTTCCATTTTTTTTTTTTTTTATCAACATGGTCTAAATCATCAAAATGATTGTGGTATTAACCTATATCCACAGTCTTATACCAACAAATAAACATCTTCAGATGTATTCCAGAATTTTGTTCCTGCAGTTACCTCTAATTGTTCAGGCATGTATAACTGTGCATTGAAGAAACATTGATTTTCTTGGGTTTTCTTACATAAGGTGTTAGATTTTACACCTGGTACAAAGACTTATACATAGTTGTCATTATGCAGTGAGTGACACTGCAGAACAGGACCCCACAACCCATAATCCTATGAGTCTGTGTGAACACTCAATGGATCTGTTCCCTTCCCTTTGTGAATGCCTTTGCAGCAACTCAGAATACGTGCCTTAATGACTGCCTACCCTATACAGGACTGTATAGAAAACAAAGTTAACTATGCCTTCCTTTCAGCATCAGAGAATGAATTTCTAACACACCAGTTCTTTCATAATTTAGCCTGCATTTATTGTTATTGTTCTGAAGCCCCAGCTGTTTCTTGTTTTTATAATTTAGCAGATACCTGATTAAGAAACATGTATGCAAAGTGTTAACAGTATGTAAAATTTTACAGTTATGCTGCTATTTGTAATGATAACATTAAACTCACTATAACAACAATTAGTTTTAAAAAAATGCCATAGTGTGACTAAAGTGGATTCAGCAAAATGGTAAGGAATGATAATAAAAAATCATGCTGGTTAAAAGGTAATTAATGTCGCTTCATCTGAACTGGAGTATGCCTTCCTGAGGGCAATAGATAAACATCACTCCTCTGGGAATAGATATACAGCAACAGAACTGTCAGCATTTAACTCTTTGTTCTTCTTGGCCTTCATTGTACAATGATGAATGTTCTACAAATATGTGTGTGTGTGTGTGTGTGTGTGTGTGTGTGTGTGTGTGTGTGTGTGTGTGTGTGTGTGTGTGCGTGTGTGTATGTGTAGATACAGATATAGAATTAGATATATAAACATATGGCCTGTAAAACTGAACTAGCAGAATAAAAAAATAAATAAATAACAAAAACATCTTTTTGCAGGAGGGCAAGCCCCTTTGCACCTCCATTAGAGGAACTGTGCCTCCCACACCCACTGCTAATTAGATATGGAGAAAGGGCCAAATTTGGTTGACCCACAATAGTCAATATTCTGCTGGTTCAAATTTTCTGTTTTGATATTTTTGAGGTTCAATATTTCCATTGTATGAGCTTGTGACATGGACC
>NC_056729.1:278616325-278661325 GCF_019279795.1 Protopterus annectens | reverse complement strand
CTGCTTTGAAATTCCTTTAAGTGTTAATTAGCTTGGGGGGTTTCTGATAACATTAAAACCTGTGTTGGTTACATTTCTAGTAATCATTTTAAATCGAGTTGCTTGCTACTGAGATTTGTCTGCATACATCAACTGGACATAAGTTGATTTAAGTATATTTTCTGCATTTTTTGTGGTTTTATAATTTGGACTGATTCCTCAGATCTAGCTCTGTTGAAACTCTCTCCCCCCCCTCCCTGTTCTTGGTTGTAGTTTAAATTTGGTGGCTTTTGCAGTGCCCGCCCCACTGTAGATTTGATCTAGGACACTCCCCCAGTCCCATCTCTTTACCGCATTCTATCTAATAAACCCTTTCTGCACTTGCTTTTAGTCCTTTTTAATTTAATTACATTTTTTTCAAACTGGGTGTGGAATAATATTGCTACATACTCAAGTGTGCCAGCTTGCACTGCATGTGAATTGTTTTTACTACTGTTTTTGCTACTTTTCTGAAAAAAAAAAATCTGCTTTTACTGTATTTGTGTTTCTTCCTAATTTATGTTGCTTTTGCATCATCTTAAAAGTACTCAGTTGTATTTATTACTTCTTGGTGCAACTCATTCTAAGCCTTTTAGTTTAAGAACTTGGGCTTCAGACCAGTTGTTTTACATTAAGAAGGTTTGTGGTCTGCACTATAGTGGCAGGACAGGTAGCTTACATCCTTCTAAGTTGGGAACTGCTGATTGAGGGCTCAGTGTCAGTTATTCTAAAAGTGTATTAATTCTGGTTTAAGCACTTGGGCTTCAGGCCAGTTATTTTACATTAAAAGGGTTTGTGGTCTGCACTCTTGTGGGAGGAGAGGCTGGACTCTGCCCTTCTGAGCTGGGAATATTTGGTTAAAGGCTTATAGTGCCTGCATATTTGAACTGCTTCTTACTGAAATTGGTACAGCTTGTTTGCTGTAGCGTAGACTAGATCCAGGCCTGCTGAATCTAGCTTTGTTTGTATAACTTGAGCACTAATCCAGGCATTCTTCAAAGTATTCAATTGCATTTATTACTGCTTGGTAGTAACTTGATTAAAGTGTAGCTATCATTCTAAGTCTTTTGGATTAAGCACTTGGGCTTCAGACCAGTTGTTTTACATTAGGAAGGTTTGTGGCCTGCACTGTGGTGGCAGGACAGGTAGCTTACATCCTTCTAAGTTGGGAATTGCTGATTGAGGTCTCAGTGTCTGTTATTCTAAAAGTGTATTAGTGCTGGTTTAAGCACTTGGGCTTCAGGCCAGTTATTTTACATTAAGAAGGTTCGTGGTCTGCACTCTTGTGGGAGGAGAGGCTGGACTCTGCCCTTCTGAGCTGGGAATTTCTGGTTAAAGGCTTATAGTGCCTGCATATTTCAACTGTTTCTTACTGAAATTGGTACACCTTGTTTGCTGTAGCATAGACTAGATCCAGGCCTGCTGAATCTAGCTCTGTTTGTATGCCTGTTGTTTGTTTGCTTGTTATTTCCCTGAAACACCAATACCACCTAAAACGCGGCTTTTCGGCGCTTCTGTGGATCCCTAGTGATATCTGCATTACTTACTGTATTTATTTCCTTGTTTCACTTAAAAGAAAGTTAGTGTTTGTCATTTTTGCATTTAAGTTATCTGTAACACATTGCATTTAAGTTACCTGGCACTTGCTCACTAAAGGCACTTGCTCACTAAAGCAATTATATAAGTCAGCACTAAAAAATTAAAAGCACTACACTCTCACAAAGTCCTCTTGAGTACGTTGCTCCCCATTGGCCCTTTTTTTTCAATTATAAAGGAATTCCCAATACTATTCTTGCATGTCCAAAGGTCAGTTGTCAATCTTCTCTCTGGTCCAGCTGGTGAATCTGGGAATCTTGAGGCAATGTTACAACTGCCTCATGTACACAGACAACCCTCTCCTCCTCCCAATAAATTCCAACACATGTGAGAGATGCATCCATATAGCCAAACTGGAGGCTAAGCTCTCTCAACTCAGTACTGGCGTAACCAGTCAGGAGGAGAAGGAAACCACACTCAGTACAATTCCAGTCTCACATAGACCTACCACGACAGCAGACCAAACACATAAACACACAAAAACATACTTGGAGGCTCTAAATAAAAATCTGCCTAAGCAGCAGAGACCTCCAAAGCAGACACCCAAGCAACCGCTACCCCAAAACAAAACAAGTGCAACACATAGCTCACAAAGCCAGTGTGCTGAACAGTCACAGCTCTTAAGGCAAAACAACATACCTGATACACTTGTAATAGGTGACTCTATCATCAGGCACACTGACGTCCCGCTCACCAGGCTGAACAAGGAGAAGGTCACGGTGAGCTGCCTGTCGGGTGCTAGGATCCGCCACATAACACAAGCACTCAGGACACTCCAAGGCAAGTACAAATATGACTCAGTCATTGTCCATGCTGGTGTGAATGGCCTGAGACGTACCTCCCTGGACTACATGAAAAGAGACATAGAGGAGCTCTCTGAGCATGTGGCCTATGCCGGTATGACCCTGACCTTGAGTAGCATCTTACCCTCACCAATAATGATGCCACAATATGAAGACAAGATGATCAATTTCAACAATTGGCTTAAGTATTGGTGTCATTCAAAGGGGATCCAATGCCTGTCAGCCTGGGATGACATGCTCGACAAGCCACGATGCTTCGCTAGGGACGGCTTGCACCTGTCACCCCTGGGCTTTTGGATATTGCCAAAGGCTCTTGCTACCCCCATAGTGCCTTTTTTAGGCAAGGCTCAAAAGACAAACCCACCTCCATAGGTATCACAAGGGATAAGAAACTAAGAGTAATGCTACTCAACGCCAGAAGTCTAAATCTCAAGATGCACGCACTTGAAACTCTCCTTAGCATGGAGAACATCGATATCTGTGCAGAAACAGAAACCTGGTTCAAGGCTCCCGAGAGCACCCCAGCACTACCAGGTTATACCTCATACCATGCTTTTCGGCCCCAAAACTTGGACCGACCCACAAACGGAGGGGGAGTATCAATATTCGTCAAAGATACCCACACCTCCAGGTTGGTGGCACAGCACGAAGCATCAGAGACTATCCATGTGCAACTAACAGTGGGTAAAACTGCCTTCCAGTTTATAGCCTGCTACAGACCACCCTCCCTAACCCAGGAACCCCACTCGGCCTTCATGAAAACACTGAAAAATATGAAGGTCTCTCCAAACACCATTATATTGGGTAACTTCAACTGCCCAAACATAGACTGGGAGCATTACTATTGCTCCAACACCCTAGCCCAAAGGTTCCTAGAATTTATAAACTCAAATGCTATGGAACAACTTGTTACCACTCCCACAAGAGGGGAAAACATACTGGACCTGATCATCACCAACATGGGGAATCTATGCTCCAGACCAGAAGTATATCCCTCACTGGTAAGATCAGACCATAAACTAATCTCACTGGATATTCACATCCCAACACCACCCCCTGCCCAGAAAACCACAGTGAAAAACTTCTCTAAAGCAAATTTCACACTCCTCAAAACTGAGGTGGAATCCTTCAAAGCCCCCGGGCCTGTGGAAAATACGGCCCAGATCGCAGAATCCTTTATAAATGCATTCTATGAACATCTTCAGGGATGCATGGATCATGTGATCCCAAATAAAACCAAGACCCAATCCTCCAAAGGCAGACGTCCTGTCTGGTGGACCCCAGCCATAAACAAACTATACAATAGAAGGAGGAAGCTACTAAATGATAGAGCAAAATTCCAAAAAGGGAAGGCATCTCTGAGCAGTATTAGCAAAAAACTACGGGCACTCATAAAATCGTCTAAGGCCAGCTTCGAGAGAAAAATTGCACAGGACACTAAGGATAATCACAAGGCTTTCTTTAGTTATGTTAGGAACCTGGGTGGTAATTCCCAGATATGCTCAGAATTAGTCCAAAATGACAAAAAATACACCAAACCCACAGACATTGCCAACATCCTAGCTGGCAGGTTCAGCGCAATCCCCCCCCCTCCCCACCAAAAGGGCAAATATCTATTCCAGCAGAGTGCTGTCCCCCTGACATCTCGGATGCTCAGGTAAGAGCCGCCCTCTCCAAAGCAAAAAACACAGCATCAATGGGACCAGACGGTGTCCTGGGCTGCATCCTACATGAGCTCCAAGAAGAGCTAAACCCAAACATAAAACTACTGTTCAATCTCAGCCTTAATACAGGATGTGTACCCAAAGAGTGGTGTACAGCAACTGTGGTCCCTCTCCACAAAGGTGGTGCCTCAACGGATCCTGGAAACTATCGCCCCATAAGCCTGACTAGCTTGGTCAACAAAGCTATGGAAAGGATAATCATGGACCTCATAAATAAAGATATTGGGGACCTACAGACACTGGATCCTACCCAGTTCGGCTTTGTTAAGGGCAAATCCTGCCTCTTAAACCTGGTTGATTTCTTTGAAACAGTCACCAAGGCCATTGACGAGGGGAAGGTGGTCCACACAGCCTACCTGGACCTCGCAAAAGCCTTCGATACAATACCCCACTCGGGCATTATAGATAAGCTCACCAGCTTAAATATAAACCCCTATGTCACTAGATGGGTTGCAAACTGGCTCAAGGACAGAACCCACATGGTTAGAATTGCTGGAGCCATGTCAGACTCCAAATCAGTTACAAGTGGCATCCCACAAGGCTCAGTCCTGGGACCTCTCTTGTTCAGTATATATTTTTCGGAGGTACAGGCCAACATGGAAGGACTGTGGCTGACCAAGTTCGCAGATGACTGCAAACTGGGTGCCATAATCGACTCTTCAGCCGACACAAGCATCCTCCAAAAGGGCCTCATAGAAACAGACAACTGGTGCCAGAGCCATGGCCTCAAGCTAAATGCCAAAAAGTGTATAGTCATCCCCTTTGGCAAAAACAAAGTGCCCACAAATTACCACATAGGTGGTAATCCATTAAGTACAGAAGAAGTAATTAGGGACCTGGGGACCCAAGTTGATAGCAATCTCTCATTTGACAACCACGTGGCCAAATTGGTTAGAAAAACATTTTATATAGCCCACCTAATCATGAAGGGATTCACATCTAGATCAGGGGAGGTCATCGTGCCTCTTTACTCATCCCTCATCAGGCCCATAATTGAGTACAATGCCCCTTTTGGGATGTACCTTACCAGACACCTGCAGCAACTGGAAAGACCCCAAAAGTACCTCACCAAGAGGATCAAAGGGCTCAAATAGATGCCATATGCTGCCCGATTTAAGAAACTCCAGCTCTACTCAGTGGCATACCGCCTGTTCAGAGGCGATCTGTGCCTGACGTATAAAGCCATGTCCAACCTGGAATTAATGGACATGCTGCACTTCAGAAAATCCAAATCCTATCGAGCTACATGCTTGAGAGACTTGAACCTCAGCACTGAAATAAATAGGACATGCTGGAGGGACAGATTCATAACCCAGAGGCTCCCATCACTCTGGAATAAAATCCCAGTCCAGGTTAGGCAGAGTCCCTCATTGACTCTCTTCAAGAGGAATCTTGATGAGTGGATGGGAGATCGTAGGTTTACCCCGAGTATCACGTCTGTGTCACTGTTAGACAGAGGCACAGTATACTAACCTCAAAAAAGGGCATAGCAAAATTTATTTAAAATGGATGGCAAAAGCCAAACACATTCTGGCTAGGCTTATAAATGCCCTAGGGCAGATAGCCTAGTATGAACCTATGAACCTATGAACCTATTTGTATTTTGTCACAGCACATAAGCTGTGGAGCCCTGCCCAGTCTAAATTGCTCCTATCACGTAGTTTGTGGCTTCATGATACGATACAGACTACATACAACCAATCAGGGGATTTGTGGATTTTTTATTGATGTTTTCTAATTTATAAGCTGATAAAATGTCTTTCACAGTACACTTTAAATATTGAGAACTGCAGTTTTTGTTAAGCATTGAGGTTGTACATTTTATTGAGTTTACATGCCACCCTCTATACTTTCATCAGTTAGGTGCCAGGTGTAGCAGCACTGCTTGTTTACCTGTGGCTGACATTTTGTTTCTTAGGCATGGTTGGACAGTTTTGAGTGGCTTCTAATGCTACAGACTGTATTTAATTTTATCTGATTGCATGGGTAGCTAGACCTTTCACTGGAGATTCTTGCCACTTTGTTTATGCAGTATAATAAGTAACTCTGCTCTTCCTATTAAAATGTTTCTCAGAACGATATGAAAATAGTTTCACTATAGCTGCATGTATAGTTCATTGTACTTTATTGATTTAAGTACCTACTCTCTCAGGATATAAAGCTATGGGAAGTGGCTAACAGTGAAAACTTCTACAAACAGGGCAGTCCTCCTTTTGTTATGGAGGCTACGGCAAATTTCTTTCAAAGGAATCTGAATATTGAAAGAAGGCTTTCATGATCATAAGAAGGAAAAATGGAAATTAAGAAAATGAAAGATACTGTGGGTGATATTGCAGAAAGGAAAAAGTAACTCTAGGATGAGTGTATTTTTGGATGTAATGGGTTGCTCTTTATTCTGTGTTTATGGTAAGGTTTTAACATTGTATAGCAGACATTTCATGAAATAAAGGAAGTAGATGAGCTCAACATATCAACTCATTGGGGATTGTGAAAAAGGAAAATGTTTTTCTTAAGAGTAAAAGGCTGTGAGATATAGTTCCTGTGGTACAGTGTCTGATTCTCACAACCCTCATTTGTTGTCTGAGTGACCTTGAGCAAGTCACTTAACCAGATGGTATTTGGGGCAAATGCAAATTTGTGGCTAGGTTCCTAAATTGTGCTGTTGGCTGCAAACATGGTAATTACATGCACATATATATGTATGTATAAAACAGCCAGGTATTTAGGTTGCTGTTTTGTTATTTGTTGATAGTTAACAGAGTATGTAATGGTGCAGGTACATCAGTGTTTTATTTTTATTTGAACACTTGAGTATATACGGTTTGGGCAGATAGCAGTTTAAGCTATAATCCAGGCCAACGGCAAAAGTTACATGGCACTGAAAACACTGAGATACAGATTATTTTCAGTTTATTTATTTATTTATTTATTTATTGACATTTGATTACTGGGAATGTCTGACTGGGTAGAAGCCCATTTTCAGCGGACACCCGGGGAAAAAGTTTCAAATTATTACAAAACATTTTAAGAACAATAATTTTACAACCTTCAAAAATAAAACAGAAACATCTGCAGTTTAAGTGATTATAACAAATTAGACATAATATAAAAACATTGGTTAAAAATTGGTACAAGGTATATGACAATCTAATATTCAGAGAGATCTTAGATAGTTTGTAACGAAATTAAAGGTAAGTTAGTCTAATACAAATTGGACTTGCAATATGAAGTGAGGGAAAACAGGCATATGGTATATTTAAAGTCAGGGAAGAGAATTAGATGGCAGAAAGGAGGTTAAGTGAAAAAGGCAGAGTAAGGAGGTATAAGGAATGTAACGGAACTTCTTCACATTTAGGGATATAGTTTATCCTGGTTTTGAGGAAGAACAGAAACATATTGTAGCTAGGAAGTCTTTCAGAGTGGTTTTAAAAGATGGGAGGGAGGGTATAGACCTGATGGATACAGGTAAGGAGTTCCAGGCCTTACAACCTTGTAGGACTACAGACAATGCCTAACAGATTCACTAGGTTTGTAGAGAGACAGGAGGTTTTGGTCACTGGATCACACTGACCAACTGGGAACATAGTTGTGTAGAATGTTTTTAGTGCTGGGCAGGCAGTTGGATGCTGGATAATTTTATAGGTGTTAAGAAGTTGTGTATGTTAGTTGATATGGCAATTCTGACCAATTTAGGCTTTTCAGTGCTGTACAGTGGTGGGTTCTGAAAGGGGTATGTGCTACAAATTTAGTAACTTTGTTACAGCATTGTTAAAGTTTTAATTTTTGTGAAGCCTGGAGGTTAGTAAGTATGGGAGTGCCATAAAGAAGAGTGAGGAGGAGATAAGTAATGACAAGTGTAATTTTAGTTGCATCAGTGAGGAAGTTTTTTGCTCTGTAAAGCATCCCTAGTTTTTGAAGAGTTTTTCTTATGCAATTTTGTATATAACGGTCAGATACAAGATTATTATCCACTATTACCCATAATAGTTTGCTATGAAACATTACTTTATAGTGGTTGTATTATCAAGAGAGACTTTAAATCTATTTTTTTCATGAGAGAGGGATTTGGGGAAAAAAGTAATAGTTTGCTCTTTTTGGGTTAAGCATGAGTTGTGAGTTACAATGCCATACTTCAGTGGCTGCTAAAGCTTCCTGAGAAATGTTTTGGAGGTGTACCATGTTGTCAGCTGTGCAAATGAGAGCGGAATCATCTGTGTATTATATTAGCATGGCCTGTTGTGTGGAAATAAAGAAGGTATTGGTGAAAATGTTAAAGAGGAGGGTACCAAGGATAGAGCCCTGTGGTAATTGGGTGGTGACTGGGAGGCAAGGAGAGAGCATGGAATACCATTCTACTGACTGATAACTATTGGGCAGGTAGCTTTTGAACCACAGGATGTGGGCTGAGAGAGACCTAGTGAGGATATTTGAAGTAGAAGTTTGCTTTGACAAACTTTGTCAAAAGTTTTAGACAACTGCAGAAATAAGGAAGAGACTAGTGTGCCATTATCTCTAGCTTTAGTGACAGTATCTATAGAAGTTAACAAGGCAGTGCTAGTATGATGGGAGGATGGAAGCCATGTTGTGTAGGAGATAGGAGTTCTTCCTGAAAGAGATAGTCTAGCAATTGATATTAAATACATTTTTCAAGTATTTTGGTGAGGAGTGATAAGATTGTTATAGGTCTAAAGTTAGTAAGCTCTGATGAATTTCCTCCTTTATGCAGAGTAATAATGTGTGGCTTTTTCCAGAGAGAGGGAATGTGGGATTCCTGGATTGACCTATTTATAAGGATTGAGACAGGATAGGCAATGCTACTGGCTGCTGTTTTTAGGTACTCTTTTGCAAGGTCATCAGCTGAAGATGAACATGATTTAAGTTTGTTTAAGAGAAGTTTTATATAGGATGTGGGCACAGGTTTGAAGGTGAAAGTGAATGTGGTGATATGTAGCTGTTCAGTAGGGTTGGGATTAGATGTTGAAGAATCCTTGGTTAAAGATACTATACCATATATAAAAACATGTTGTATAGCATTTTCAAATGGTGAGTTATCAGGAGAGGGGTTTGGGTTGAAGTTTTGGCCAGAATGAAACATTTCTTTAATAGATGTCCAAAAGAGTTGTATTTAGTATTATTTTGAAATGTATTATAGTATTGCTTTTGTCTTCATTTATATGCTTTTTAGTAAGATTGTGAAGCATTCTGAAGTTTTCAAGATATTGAGGTGTTTTATATTTCTGCCTTTCTTTTCATGCTTTTTCTCTATCCTGCATTAGTATTCTACTCTCTTTAGATAGCCAGATTGCTTTATGTGTTTTCAATTGTGGTAAGTATTTGAAAATATTAAAGCAATACCACCATCTTTCATCTTAATATGTTCATTACAGATAATATTATAGCCACCCTCAGGTCAATTTATAACAGAGAACAATCAATTTATATCCAGAACATAGCCATTAATGAAAGACATGCAAGTAAAACAGTTTGTATGTTAGTTCCTGAAACTAAATAACTGGCATACGCAGAAAAGTCTACTGGTCAAACAAAAGCGGACAGTTACCAACTTAGTAAGAGGTTATTAGAGTGCATGGACTATATTGCAGAGACTTTCAAATGCAGAGTATGCATGTATTTAACCAATTAATGTTAATATACAGCAAGGTTCTTCATGATAAATATACTTACATTAAACACCAACAAAATTCTCAGTAAACTTTTAGGTGTACAGCCTCGTGGCAGAGGTTCTGCAATATCAAGGTCAGATGAGGAGACCACAGGCTTTTAAACACTGACAAAATTCTTAGTAAACTTGTAGGTGTATGGCCTTATGGCAGAGCTCCTGCAATGTCAAGGTTAGCTTTAGTGACCACATGCTATTAAACACTGACAAAAATTCTCATTAACTTGTAGGTCTAGGACCTTCGGCCAGAGCTCCTGCAATATCAAGGTCAAATATAGTGACTACAGGGTATTAAACACTGACAACATTCTCAGTAAACATGCATGTGTAGGGCCTTGTGGCAGAGCTCCTGCAATATTGAGGTCAGATGTAGTAACCACAAGCTCTGTTCTATGAAGGAAGATAGTGACTGAATGTAAGAGGAGATAGCACTGAAGGGATATTTAGCAATACATTCTAGTCTCTGAGTTTAATAGTATACTTTTCCTTTAACAAACCGTTTTTCAGTTTAATGCTATACTTTTCCTTTAACAAACTGTTTTTCAGTTTAATACTATAGTTTTCATTTAACATGCTATACCAGAAATGCTGCTTCCGATGGTATTATGTCAGATATCACGATACTTAGTTGCCTGGCCCACAGGGCATTCCAACCACTGAAAACATAAACATCTGCATTTTAATGGAAAGGTGGTTCCAGTGTAGTGGTAACACATCTTTTGCACCTTATTTTACTGCTAACCATGCTTTCAAACCCTCAGATGAAAATGTTCCTGCTTCTGGTGGGGGTTTGTCTGTTTTTATTTTTTATCCCTTGTCTCATATTTTTATTTTATTATTTTTAAATTTATTTAAGACATTTGTTGACCAGGTAAACCTACTGGACACAAATGTCCCTTAAAAGGGGTGACCCAGATGAACTATCTTTTTAACCAAAGAATTGAGCCTGTTGCAAATTTTTGGTGTATAGTAAACAATGAACTGTGAACTTAAAGGAAATATAGCTAAATCTTCATTGTTTAGCACTTTCTTCTGTTTTACACTGAACGTCATCGGAACATTCAAGAATAAAATTGATACCGATGTTTAAAACTAAGTGGAGAATTCAGTGACATAAATTAGCCAATCACTGCAGTCCCAAAAGAGTTACATCGCAGCACTTAAACATCATAACCCTAATAACCAAAAGTAATGTAATATAATTGCTAACCTATATGGAAATAAAAAAAATGTATTCAAAACAAACATTTATTGTCCTGGAAAGTCCAACTAGGACACTGCCTATTTTCAGCAGAGGCCCAGGTAGAATTACTCTAGACATATGTCTTTGGAATGTGGGAGGCAGCCCATGCAAACTCCACACACAAGGCACCCCTGCAGAGAATCAAACCAGAGAACCTGCTACTGTAAGACAACAACATTAACCACTGCACCACTGCACATAGAGGTCAAGAGTTTAAATGTATAGAACTGCATGACCACCATGTCATTGAATAGTTTTATAATTTAGTTGCCCAAATTCTCAGAGCACAGTTTATTAAATTATATTTAATAAGTCCCGGTGGCTGAGCATTATATAAAATCAACTGCCAGTATTCAAAATATTCAGGTTTACTCTCTTGGTCCCCGCCTTGATTGGGAAAGTGAATGTTTTCCAATATGAAAAATACAAATCTCTACTTTTTTGTGTTTTATTTATTTATTTATTTAGTTTACAAATTTTAGCTTAATTACTCAGAACATTAATCTGGCTATTATTCTGAATGGTATAATCATGCTTATATATCTTCTGACCTGCATAAAATGCTTCACCAGAGAAATATCTAGCAAAGGAAACAACCCTGTGAATTTTTAACTTGAATATTTTGATTGAAGTCTGAGGTATAAAACAGACAAAAGCACTTAATTGTTTGACATTTTACTTTTTTTTTTTTTTTTTGGAGCACTGTCTAAGTGACTTGTTTAAACAGAGGTGGAAGGAGTCAAGCCCTGAACCTTGAACGCAGAAAACAGCTCACTAACAGTTCAGAGCCTTAACCTTCTTTGCTGTTAGACATAGACTTCACATCTCTTACAGCTAGGTAATGACCTAGAATTGCCACGTCTTGGTAACTAGAGATACATTTATTTTCCAAATGAAGACCAACCTTGAAACTCCCATGCTGATGCTCATGATCATGAAGATTACCTCAACAAACCAGAATCCCTAACCATAGAATCAAACACAATCATCCCAGATGGTTCCATCTATAAATTGGATAACATACACCACAATAATAAATATGTCCAATGTTTCTTTAATGTCATAAACACACTCTGCAACAATTAGTGCAGACCCCCCACACACACTAGGACTAGGGCTCCATACCTTCTAGGTCTGATTCTCACAAGTATAGTACCATTATGCACCACAGCCATAGTTATCCCCCTTTCCTGGTCAAATCTGTAGAACATGCAGTCATATTTTCAATAAAATCACAGCCAAATGCAACCTCAGATCTTACTGTTTTCATAGACTTCTTCAAGGCATTCCTTCATTATTATAACTACCAACCTTATGAAATTCAAGAGCCCCCACAGCCGTAATATTCACATTTACCACGGATTTCACTCTCACCACAGTTCCTCCATTTCTTCTGCACTGAGCTGAGGGGGGTGCTATTTGTCAGAAATACAATGTCATGTTCAGAAACAGACCCCTTTAGCGGAGTTCCAGGATAAAGAATCTCTACAACAAGAAGAAACAATTGTCATCAGATCCCACATCTGTAAAAGCAAACTCAAAAAGAGTAAAGGAACTAAAGCAAACATTTAAGACTAGTGAGGCCAAATATAAATTGAATATTTCTGCCTGCTCCATGTCACTGAAGGGCCTTCCCAATTGTGTCAGGAATCTAAGGATTAGCCTTCAGCATTGCATTGAGTTGATATCTGATAGCACCACCCAACCAGACCCAGAGGATGTTACAAATTTAGTTCAAACCTCTCCTCTTTTCCCTGCCACGCTTCTCCTCTTACACCATCAAATCAGCATCATGCCCTATTACCAACACAGAACAATATTAGAAAACAAAGAATACCAGTTCTGTGAATCCAGACAACATACTAGGCTATTTTCTTGTTACTGTCAAACACTATCTTGTTGACTCTGTTAAAGATATATATAACCTTAAGCCTATCCACTTGTTATGTTCCTGGAGTCTGGAGAACATCTGTGGTAGTCTCACTCTGCAGACACTGATCCTGAGATCAGTAGATTGGTTGGTCTAGCCAGCCTAATATGTAAGATAGTGGAATGTATCATCATGGCATTCATACACAGGGACATCGGCATCTTATAGTCCCTAGACCCAAACCAATTTGGGTTGGGAAAGACAGCACATGCAAACTTAAACTGTCTGACTTCTTTAATAGAGTCACTAAGGTCCTATACTAAGGAGCAACAGTTCGCACCAAGTAGCTCAACTTGACAGAGGTCTTCAGCTGTATCCCACATTCTGAAACAGTTGATAATCTGAACCAAGTAAAAATTTAGCACTAAATAACTCCTTGGATAACAAATTGGTTAACAGACATCCCATTCTGTTAGGGTAGGTGGTACACTTTCTTTAAAAAAATCTCATCAGCAGTGGTGGTTCCCAGGGGTAAGCTCTAAGATCATTGCCCTTTGGCTTGTACTCCACTGGGTTGATGCTGATGATTTCTAGCTGACCAAGTCTGCTGATGACTGCAAACTCAGATTTGTCATTAATACCCCAAATAACATTCACATTCTACAAAAGGGTTTAACCCATATCAATTCATGATGTCTCAACCATGGACGAAAGTGCAATGCTAAAAATGTATCATTGTACTTTTTGAGAAAAAAGAACATCTCTGCTATCTGCTACATAAATGACACCCCCTGAAAACTGACACTGTCATTAGAAACCGGGGTATGTTCATATACAGTGAACTCTGCTTTGACTACCACATATCAGCTGTAGACAGATAATCTCTTTGCCTAACCCAGTTAATTAATTGTCAATGAAATATCTTCCAGATCTAAAGAAGTTATAGCCACCCTCTGTTCTGACCTTATTAAATTGATAATCAAATATAGTGCCTCACTTGCATACCTCTCAACTTCTTAACACAATAAATCTGGACAAAACCTAAAATAATTGGGGGCATAGGCTCCAAAATAGGGACATATTTAAACAGTGCTCTTATAAACATAGAAAGTTCCTAGAATAATACAATTTGTGTTAGCATGCAAGGATATGAAGTCTGAAATCCAAATGTGTGTCATTATTTAGTGAATTTAGTGAATTCAGTCCTCAGTGATTTGCCAGAAAACCATACATTTTTATAAGGAACAGACCAAAATGTGAGGCAAAAATCTGGACATTCTGCAAAAATCTGGAAAGCTGAGAGCTATTCTCCCTTGTCTTATATCTATCCAAGTCATGGTTAATCTAGAAAAACACAGCAATTCCTCAACAAAAGATCTTAGCTCCCCTAAGCTACCTTTCACATGTTCATAAAACAGCTAACACTACAAATCCCCTTCCTTGGAACCTAAACCTACATATTAATACAAGTAGGACCTACTGGAGAAACATATGTCTCTCCAGAAGGGTCCATTACCTCTGAAATAAACTACTCCATATCAAACAAAGTAATTCATTGCTCTTTTTTTAAATCTAATTTAGACAATTGGATAGGTATCCCTTAATTCACCCTAAGTCAATCCCCTGAGTCCCTTATGGATGCGGATAGTAAATAAACTGTGTGGTTAGGCTTCTATGATGTTTGCAACTGATTGCTTAGTATGAACCTATGGCTTGTTTGTAGGCCTTGTCTTAAAGAATGGATTCACCTACACAAAGATCGCATGGGTCTGTCAGAATCTCCAGGAAACAGCTGAACTTGTATTTTTTTAACTGACAACATTTTTGTATTTATTACACTGTGAATGCAGGTTCATTTAGGTCATATTTATATTAAAACTAATAAAAAACGCATCGAGGACCGTGGAATACTTCATTTAATTTAGTAAAAACCAGTATAAAATACAAAATGTTGAGCGCTTTCATCAATGAATTGACTTCATCAGAACAACCCAACCATTTCCGCTCAGCATTTAAATACTGTCTATCTAAACAAGCAGTTAATCAACACACCAATAAATCCATCAACTCAAATCCTGTTTAAAGAAACAGAAACAATTCACTTTTAAAAAAATCTTTCACAAAATATCATACACTTTAAAACACATCCATTGTAAATGAATACCACTAAATATTTCATCTAAATCAAATTTCTACTTTTTCATACCTTTTCATTTACAAAATACATGCTTGAGCTGTACAGCAAAGATAGTAGCACCAATGAAAAGAGTCCCATTCTTGTAAATTAATTAGAATGCAAATGGCAGTTTATTTTTATAGGTACTTTTTCCTTTCTGCCTGCCAATCATCAAGCCTCTCCTATGCCATTTATTCAGTTGAAGTATACAGCCCCCAGGTTTGCTAAGGGGAGAACCACCTGAAGGGGCCATCATTCATACAGGCATATGGCAATTTGTGGTCTTACTGGCATGCTGGCAAGAAGACCATTTCTGTGTACATTCCTGTCCCTGGGAGGAGATGACAGACTATATTAATAACTGTGTGGATTCATAATGCCCTCCCTTTGAAGTATGTGCTCCCTTGTACTCACAAATGAGGGCTGCAAGCAGAATGTAGATTGGTAAGACAAAACTTCTTGCCTAGGAAGCCCACTGCAATGCTGCTTCTCTCCCAAGGATATGTGGCTATGTGCTTCCTGCTCCACCCTGCCTTCCACCTCATGGGAGGTATAGCCATCCTCCCCATCAGTGCTGTCAGGTGCCTGAGACACTAATTTACCTTGCGTCACCTGGGCTATAGTCAGCGCTTTATCCCTGTACACCACTAATACTGACAGATCACTGCAAAGGCTGTTTGGTAAGGAAAGTTAGAAAGTATTGTTATGCTGTCCTAGTTCAGTGTTTGATGTCATCACATGCACTGGTGAAGGAGGTGGACCTCCAGTTCTGGAAGATTCAGAGAAAAACAGCGAATAGTGCAAAATCATATTATGGCAATGTCGATGTCTTAGCACAAGAAGTAAATTTTCACATTGGTTCATAGGTTCATAGGTTCATAGGTTGGTACTAGGCTATCAGCCCTAGGGCCTATACAAGCCTAGCCATAACAATTCCCTGGCTATTTCTTCCCACATTATTTACTTTCCTGGACCCCTGTCTAGCAGGGCGACTGACGTGATCCCTGGGGTGAATTTCCTTTCTCCCATCCAATCGTCAAGGTTCTTCTTGAAGAGGTCCAAAGAGTCACTCTGCTTGACATGTATGGGCGATCTATTCCAGAGTCTGGGGAGTCTCTGGGTCAGGAACCTATCCCTCCAGCATGTTTTGTTTATTGTGATGACGAGGTTTAGATCCCTGGAGCATGTAGCTCTGAGGGATTGGGATTTCTTTAAGTGTAGCATGTCCAACAGCTCTGGGTTTGACATGGCCTTGTATGTTAAGCAGAGATCGCCTCTGAGTAGATGATATGCGACAGAGTATAGCTGGAGTTTTTTAAGGCGGTCAGCATAGGGCATCTGCTTTAGGCCTGTGATTCTTTTAGTGAGGTATTTCTGAGGCCTTTCCAGTTGTTGCAGATGTCTTGAGAGGTACATACCAAATGGGGCATTGTATTCTATAATGGGTCTAATGAGGGATGAGTACAGTGGGACAATGACCTCCTTTTTTCTGGATGAAAAGCCCTTCGTGATGAGGTGTGCCACATAGAAGGATTTCCTGACTATTGTGGCGATGTGGTTATCGAAGGTGAGACCACTGTCCACCTGTGTCCCTAAGTCTCTTATCACACTTTCTGTGTTTAGTGTACTGCCACCTATATGGTAATTCATGGATACATGTTTTTCCCAAAGGGGATAACAATACATTTCTTGGCATTGAGCTTGAGCTCATGGCTCTGGCACCAAGCATTTGTTTCTGTAAGGCCCTTTTGTAGAGTATCCACATCATTTGGGGATTCAAAAATGGCTCCCAGTTTGCAGTCATCTGCAAACTTTGTTAACCAGAATCCCTTAGTGTTGACCTGTACTTCAGAGAAGTAGATGTCAAACAAGAGCGGCCCCAGGACTGAACCCTGAGGTACTCCACTTGTCACTTGTCTGGAGCTGGATTTGGAGTCGGCTACTTTTACAGTGTGGGTTCTATCAGTAAGCCATTTAGCAACCCATTGGGTGACATAGGGATTAATGCCCAACTTAGTAAGTTTATCTATGATTCCAGAGTGGGGGATGGTGTCAAAGGCCTTGGTAAGGTCTAGATAGGCTGTGTGGACCACCTTACCCTTGTCCATGGCTCTGGAGACTGATTCAAAGAAGTCAATCAGGTTCAGGAGACAAGTGCAATGTGAGCCAGTCTCACACGGAGGAAAAATACAAAGCGTAAAACACTGCCTTATCTATTACTCAATGTTAAATTGCATTTGTAAATGTATACAATACCAAAATGCTGTACTGAACCAGTTAACAAGATGGAATTTGTTCTGACAAAGATGCACAATCCCAAACAAACAGGACAAGCTGGATCGCAAGGATCATCCACAGGCAAACACTGGCTAGCCATAGCAAAGGCAAACTACAAACAAGGAGGAAATAACTCAGCCATAAAGCAAAAATCCCACAAAACCTAAAACAAAAGCAGGAAGTATAACAAAAACTAAGAGCAAAGGCAAAAATAATTAAAAAAGCCAGTTGTAAGAAAAAAGTAAAAGGAAAATTTAAAAAAAATCAAGGCCTTCTTTAGCTAATAAATTTTCCTAGGAGGAAAAAAGGAGAATTTTTTCAGAATTATAGAAAAATGCAGTGAAACCCAGAAGATGTGCTCATCAATACATTAGATTATTTAGTGCAACAATTTAAGCACATACAAGAACACATTCCCACCAAAGGAGAGATATCTTTACCAACCCCCTCCTCCCAAAGGAGAGATATACGCCAGGCCAGCCCCCAAACATCTCCAACTCCAAAACACAGGACCCCTGGGACCGAAAAAATACCTTCCATAGCTGGAACGGATGGTGTCCCCAATGTGTCAGTCAGCTGCAGAATTTTAGAATTAGATGAGGCAGTTACTAAAATAGTTTGGCCTTGTATCTCTGCCACTGTCAGCTCCAAGGCGCGGCGGCAAGTGTGATCGCAATCACTCCCGATTGTTGCCTCCACCGACCTCCAATTCCCTATCTGCTCCCATGGACAAGCCAATAACACAGCATCATAATGGATATTGGAACCCATAAATAACTTTCCAAGAATCGTTGAATTTTTTAAACCCGGATTGTTAGGTTTTGGCACTTGGTGACTTTGTTTCAGTTCTTTTTGACTAATGAGGGAAAGGCAGTCTGGCCAGCCTACCAGTGGGCAAAGCGATGAGACACCTGGCCACGACACCAGCATCAACAAACTACTCACAAAGACTCTCAAAAATCATACCCACTCAGCGGGTAAAGACATACATACCTGCATGACCAGGTCAAAGTTGCAGTGAAGAGTTCAGACATCAGAAGTCTGTCACAAGTTCAAGAAAGTCTGGCTGTCATCACAGTCCACTCTCCACAGTCCCAGGGTCCACACTCACTCTACACAGGAATCTACAGTACAACAACAAAGGTAGGGTTGACTGGACAAAGTTTGCATAGTCAAACAAACACATCTGACACAGATACACATCAGCTAAGTGACACAGATATCCTTCAGAACTCCAATGGAGTAACTGTGGCCCTCATGCCAGCAAATTAAAAGTAATAAGTGTCAGGAAAACTCGTGTAAAAAAGCAGGAAAATGCATCTACCCCTCATATAGGTGTAAGAAGGCACAGGAGGGAAGACAGAAGAAAAGATCAGGGATGACTGACTTGAATTTGACAGTAGCCTTTAGGATGTGCCTCTATATTGCCCCTTACTTCATGAACCTATTCCACATGAGATCAAGGATCAACTCACCCCTCAACTCTCATCACCCCTAGTCATCACTCACTCATTAGACCTATGATTGAGTACATGTACCCATTCATCGTATCTGACGAACACCAGCAGCACC
Source organism: Protopterus annectens (assembly GCF_019279795.1). Lineage (NCBI taxonomy): Eukaryota > Metazoa > Chordata > Ceratodontiformes > Protopteridae > Protopterus > Protopterus annectens. The sequence goes on along the minus strand of NC_056729.1, from coordinate 278,642,366 downwards.
TGGGGAAAAAGGCCCCAAAGTTCCTCTAAAAAGGATAAAGGGTCTCAAAGGGCATGTTATATGCCCAGAACTCAAACTCTATTCAGCTCTATTCGTCTCATGCCACCTTGCTCAGAGAGTCTGCCTGGACATATAAGGCCATGTCCCTGGTCTTTATGATTTGAGCTGCACCTTCACCAAAATCTAGATCCCTCAGAACCACAAATGGGAGACTTAAAAACCTTACACGGTTTTATTATTAGAACATGCTGGAGGGACAGATTCATCCCAGACCCTCTGCAAAAACAAACAAAAAATCCCGGTACATGTGAGGAAGACTCGCTGCTGGTCCTTGTAAGAGAGGTTGACCACAAATGATGGAGGGACCGCACGATGGGGATTACTTCAGTGTCAGTGTCACTGCTGAGGCACAGCAGCAAAAATAATAGGCATAATAATATTTCAAACTAAAGTGGGGAAAGCCAAATAACTATGGGCTAGGGCTATAAAATGCCCCTTGGGCAGATAGCCTAGTATGAACCTATGAACCTATGAACCTATGAACCTATGAATTCAAAGGAGGTTAAGTTTCTCTAAGTGCACCTTATATATAAATCGTTATATAATGTCTGAAGGGCATAAAAAATAATATAAATCTTAAGAAAGAGGAAAGGAAAAACTGATAGGTATGCTTTTACCATATCTGCTGATCTTATAACAGGACTCTCTTTATTGGGTCAGCTGTGATTTTCTATCCTTTCACTTCAGTTTAACTTATTTTTTTCTCTGAATATTCCACAAGTTGAGGTATGCACGCCCATCACCAGAGCATGCCATGACACCACAAAATAGACTAAGAAAGTATACATTGCCCCTCAACTCCCTAGTTTGCCCTTCAACCACACTTCCTGCAAATCAAGACACAAATAAAAAGTTGGTAGCAAATTACAAAAAACTCCAGCTGAACCTGCTGGATAAAGGAACTTCCCAGGAATGGGCGTGAGGATATTTATGACCATATAAAGATGTTTCTTAACCTCAGAAACCATAATTAGGAGGTCTATAATTACAAACAATCTCAATTAGAGACATTCCCAATAAATTCTCAGAAGGTTGAGTTTTAAAGTTCTTAAGTAAAAAGGAATGAAACTTCTGGAGTCACAGTTTAAGCATTGACACTCGATAAAGGTATGAACCATGAAGCAAGTAATCTTGGTAAGATAAATGTCACCAAATAATACTCTCAGCAACTCACAGTAGATAGTCCCATGTACTGATAAGCAAATAAATGTAAATCCAAAAGGCAAGATCCAATAAACATTTAATAAGAAGTAGTCTTGTTATGATGTTTGCAATGAAGGCATATTTTAAGCTTTTACTGGATGTAGCCATGCCACAGGTAGAATGGCCCTTGGCAGTAGCATTTTCCAATGGCTGTTTTGTTGCCTGGTTGCACAAGACAGTTTGAAAGGAATTGCTTAGCAACTGACAACAGCTGCCTGGTTTAAACTCATTACACTATCATGTTCAGGATGTGAAGTCATCTTTGACCCCAAATGTCTACAATTATAAAATCATGAAAAGGAATAGACAGGTTTAAGGGCACTTCTGGAACCACTTTCGGAAGACAATGCAGATTGGACTTAAGTGAGACCCAATGTTTCAAAAGGAACAGATGTGGCTTAATACATAGAAGGTCTTGAATCTCTGAGAACCTGCAGGAAAAGTGCTTTCAGATCTTCAAAATTACTGAACCATGGGATTCAAACAGAGTATGGTTGAGCCCACCAGTTATGAAGTTCAAGTCCCACAGAACAGTTTGGCTGCTAAAAATGGATGAAGATGTACAACCATTTTAAGGACCTGCCTGACCAGATTATGCTGGATACATTCCTGCCCTCCATAAGAACATAATGGACATACAGGTGCTTTGACTGCAGAATAGATGAGATGCAAATTATACAGGTACCTGAGATAAGTGAGGAGCACCTGCATACTAAGTGAATAGTGCAGTATACAATATCCACGTTTCCAAATGGAGAATCCTTTTTATCTGATAGAGTATGCATGTTAGTGTAAGACTTCCTGGTGGCTCCATGCATCAGAAGGACTACAACTGGGACCAAGCCCTGAGGTGTTCTTATTTTTCAACCCCATCCACACAGGACTTCATCCTCTCAAAATCAGTGGGTTTTTTAAAAGGTTTTTTTTTTGAGCAAAAAACAACCATGTTCTGTTGAGTGCCATACAGTTCAGAAACGTATTTGTTCCACTCCATTCCCACAACATATTGTCAATTTGCAATCAGTCACAGCTTTGAGTAGATGAAATAAAACTAGTGAAACTGCTACCAGTTACAAATAGAAAATAGCATTTTTTTTGTAGAGGCACAGTTATCCTCTGTTCAGTTCAGTGGATTTGTATGAAGTTAGTGCTACACACAAATTATCCCTTAGCAGGGAGATTTCTTTACACTTCGCCATCAATGTCTGATATGCATAAAATAGAGAAAAAAATTCACCGATATCCTTGTAGTTCCTTATTGGCTGTGAAGTGTGTGATTTGAGTCTTTCAAGTACCTGTCATAAAACTTCTGGAAAGGGTGATTGATAAACGAATACACAGAGAAGTAGAAAGTAAGATGGGAGATGAGCAGTTGCTTCTTTCCTTTGTAGTGTAAATTGCAAACTTGTGTGTATGTATATACACAGTTCTGCCATGTGGCTGCCCTATACAGAGGTTTGTTGAAAAGCTGCAGACTGTAAATGGCAGGGTGTACAGTTCACTGTGTCTGGCCACACACACAAGAATTGTGCCTGCCAGGGGTTCCATGGGCACAACTAGGTACAAGCCCAGATATGGTACTCTCCCCTGATGATGACAAATGTCTGCTGGATGCGGGTCCCTGCTGGAACCGGCAAGGATCATGTTCATGTGGCTTGCTGTGTTGTGGTGTGGACAGCACCCCCCTGCAGTGCTGGTGCTGGTATTGCCACTATGAGAGTGGCTGTGACTTGTACATCCACGTAGACCTCCACCTATTGATGTTGCTGACCTACGTCGATGTGGTTGTCTCCCTACTCTCACCATATGCTCTAACACAGACATTGCATGGTCAATGATTCCCACCATCTCACCCAACTGTCTGTCAAGAACCTCTGCAAAATAAGGGTGGGCACCTGCAAGATCACGTATGTTGTACAGTACAGCAGAATGAGTAGCCCTCTGGAGTATCAGACACTATCTGTTATAACATTTCATACATGCTTGTGCCTCCATGATGGCCTGAAACATGTGTCTGGTGACACCTGCTGTGGCACTTCTGCCAGGGGCATGATGGCTAGCAGCCCTCCTACGAGCAACCCTGCACATCTGCCTGTGCAGTGCCTCGCCGGTCATCCAGCTAAGGCTGCTGTGAACAGACACACTTGCCATAGTCACCATACTGTCCTGTCCCATGCCACCACCCACCAACTGTCCCTCATCTATGACCACTGGTGATGGAGTATGTATAGGCATTGTGACTGTGTGCAGGGATGGGGTGGATAAAAATGGGATGTCAACCGATGGCACAGCTTCAGCCCCTGACAGCCCTGCCTGTGCCTCACCATACCTATCATAATTGTCAGAGTCTGTATGGACACTAACATCAGTTTGCCTGCAGAAGGGAACCTGACCCACCTCACCACCTGTGAGGGGAAAACAAAAAATGTAATTTAAGACCTGTACATCATTGCTTACCTACACACATGCACACACGCATACACACACACATACACACACACACACACACACACACACACACACACACACACACACACACACACACACATATGCACATGTGCACACACACACACACACACACACACACACACACACACACACACACACACACACACACACACACACAGGTGAAGTGGCACAAAGATATTACACAGACCTCTCATTACCCAACAGTCAACCTGCATGACATATGGCACTCAACAGCATGCACTGCAGCTATACTCAGTCCTTGTTACCAACATTATGCATCTCTGTGATGCATGAGTTGTGTTAATAGGTGATGCCCCTTCCCCTGGAACACACTCCACCCATGTACACATTATTGCTGTGCACCTGTTCAGCACCCTGGCATGTACTGTGCACTATACCTCATGAGTGTACACACCATTGCTGAATGTAGATATGTGTGGCAGTTATGTTTGCTCTGCTGCTCACAGCCCCTATGTGTTTGTCTGACACATATCTGGGATGATATGATGACAGATGTCAATAGTGAATGCCTAATCTCTGATTTGCAGATCTCATCATCAGCAGTGCATGTATGAGCAATAAAATCCAATTACACTGACAACCTTCAAAGCTTACTGTTGCTATGAGGAGTGTACACAACCTTATTGACATGCCATTCTCCTCCATGATATGCAGTGGGACCACAGTACTGCATATGTTAACATTGCACATACCTGATATGTGACATATGACCTATGCAATCAAATGCAATATCAAACAAATGTGATAGTTGTACAGATGCTGATTGAGATGCATACAATATGTGGGTTGCATAAGTGTGCACACCCTTAACACAATGGTTTGTTGCAGCATCTGTCAAGTGAACCACAGCAGTCACTATTCCTGGAAGTGGTATACTAGCATGGCCCATCTTCACTTGCCATTATTTGGTCACTCTGCCCTACAAATGTCCCCCAACTCTGCTGGACTGCAAGGTCAGCTCATGTGCATAGCCCTTGGATGTCACACAGTGCCTTCACTATTGCTGTGGAGTCAGGGTTATATCTGGCACAATTCATGACCTTGATTGTGTTCAGATACAGACATTCTTAGTGAGCTTTGGATGTATGCTTCATTTCACTGTTGTGTTTCAGGCAAACCTCTCAACCTGGAAACATCAAAAATCTGGACAAGGCCCATGAAAAATACGTACAAATCTGTACGCTGATTAACATCTAATTTGCATGCTTAATTATGTAACCCCACCCACTCCAATGGAATTGTGGGATACCAACTTTCAAATGCAAACTGAAGAACAGACAACCAAAATATAGCACTAGAGTCCCCCTGTCCCATTACCTGGCTATTTTGCCCCATTTACCATAAACACTAATGAGTGCATACTGCTTTACTTCTACAATGACTATTTGGATTTTATTTTTACATTTTGTAGCACATCAATGCACAAACTAACAGACATCTGATAAACAAAGCAATACTGTCCCACAATGAAAATAGACTTGCCATTAAAACTTCTCTGCCCTTGAAACTCACATTCATTGAAATAGCATTGAAACCCCCACCACATTCAGAGAAAATGCATCTGGCCAGTAGTGGATAAAGATTACATTTGGGCTGTTTTCAAATCATTGGACCCTTGCACACAAAACAAGAAACATACACGTGTTCTTTTCTTTGATACACCTTCCTTAATTTATTAAGTTATATTCCTTGTATAACACAGCACACTTGTTAGACAGAGCACATTTTAAAGTTATTGTTTGAATGAACATTTTTCCAGTAGGCTGTACTGTAGGCAATGAAAGAAAATGCATAAACCAATAATTACAAAACTGCCCAATTCAGAACATTTCCATTATAAAAATCTACTTCCACAATCCAAACCCAAACTCTAAACAGAATGACAGCAGTGTAAGCCATAGGCATCTTGCACAGCTTCTCACACTTATTTTCAATTTCAGTTTTTTTTTGGGGGGGGGGCAAAAGGTCAAAAACCAGGGACACATTTTAAACATTGCTTGTATAATTTTGGAAAGTTGCTGGAATAAAATGTGTTACCACCATGCATGTCACTGGCAAGTATTAAACCCAGAACCCTATACACTACAGTCAATGCACTGTACCACTATGCTAAATCAGCAGTTTAAAAGATAGGATGACTGAAACTTAATGGCTATCATTTAGTGAATTCATTTTTCACTTCTCACCATAGCTCTCAACTTCTTAGCACAAAAAACCTGGACAAACAAGAAAGTCAATAATGGGGGAATACATCTTACTTCTCACTCACCATAGCTGTGAACTGTTAACACAGAAAGCTTGGACAAACAACAAAGCCAATAATGGGGGAATACAAATTTCTCACTTCTCTCTATAGCTCTCAACTCTTAGCACAAAAAAAAATCTGAGCAAAGTTCAGAGATGGTGGTGGCTAGGGACTTTAGGTACAAAGGTACAGGGTTTGAGCCTAAATACCTCTAGCCACCAGGTGTATCACACTGGGGCATTTACACACACACACACACACACACACACACACACACACACTTGCCTTCATCCCATAACCATAGCTGTTTTCAGCAGTATAAAATAAATATCTCAGCTGTTTAATCCATTCTCAGCAGCAAAGTAAAGCCTAGCCAACCATATAAAACAAAGTAAAGCCATTTTTGGTACACATACACCCTTTGTTACCTTGCCTTCATCCTGTTCTCACCATGACATCCCAGCCGTATAAAATAAAACAAAGTAAAGCCATTCTCGGCAGCAAAGCTGCTGCTTAATCTGTTCTTGGCAAAAATAAAGTAAAGCCATTCTCGGCAGCAAAGCTGTTTAATCCTTTCTCAGCAGCAATAAAGTAAAGCCATTCTCGGCAGCAAAGCTGCTTCTGTTCTCGGCAGCAAAAATAAAATAAAGCCATTCTCGGCAGCAAAGCTAGCAAAAACAAAGTAAAGCCTAGCCATCAAATACAAAGTAAAGCCTAGCCAACAATATAAAATAAAACAAAGTAAAGCCATTCTTGGCAGCAAAGCTGCTATTTAATCAGTTCTCGGCAAAAATAAAGTCAAGTCATTCTCGGCAGCAAAGCTGCTGTTCAATCTGTTCTCAGCAGCAATAAAGTAAAGCCATTCTCAGCAGCAAAGACAGCAAAAACAAAGTAAAGCCTAGCCAACGATATAAAATAAAACAAAGTAAAACCATTCTCGGTGCACACACACCCTTTGTTACCTTGCCTTCATCCCATTCTTGCAATGACATCCTGCAAGCAACCGTATAAAATAAAATAAAGTAAAGCATAATCTGTTCTCGGTACAGTAGCAAAAATAAAAAAAAACAAAGTAAAGCCATTCTTGGCAGCAACGCAAAGCTGCTGTTTAATTCCCACCTGCTCGCAACCAGCCGGAAATGATGACGTGAGCTCCTTGAACTCAATTCCGACTGGCTGGTAGCCCTGACAGTGCTGATGTCATCATGCACATGATGATGTCAGCTCTGACAGTGCGATAAATTAAAAAAAATAATAAAAAAAGAATCGTGGCACTCCTTCATTTGGACCCCAAAACTCGGTAAAAAACAAGTAAATCAGTATGGTTGGGAGGTATGGTTTCAGAATGACACCCCTCCCCAACCTCAGCCTTATTGCAGATGCTTGACAACTATGGCCGCACATGAGTGTCATTTTGCAGTGTTCCAAATTCAGAACACCGTGTCTACTGGCCTAGTTCCTGCTAATGAACAGAAGACCTAAAGGTGTACACTGGCACCAGCAAGGTACAGAAGGGGATGGTTGGCCTGAGGTGGAGTGAGATGTTGCTTGTGAATCACATGCATCTTTATTAATACTGTCTGTATGTTTCAGCCTTGGTCTTGGTACACCATTACACATTGTAACACATGACTTGATGTTATGCATATGCTACCTGTAGAGAGCCATGGATGATGTTTCCTGTGGAATAACTCTTCCATCTGATTGCCCTAACCCATAGGCCACACTTATGCAGAGTCCAGGCGATTGTCGATACAGGTACTGTGCAGGCAGTACTTGCTAGACATTCCTGCAAGTCCCTCAGTGTTGCTGCATGTTTCTGGGCAGCCTCCGTGACCAGTTTGAAATATATGCTTTCATCTGTCTTGCATGGGCATCTGTTTATTTTCTACATTAATGTTGTCCCATACTTCATAGTCACATACATGACTGTCTGCACTGTTTCCCATGGAATATGCAATGGTAAGGTAAGGCTATGTCTCACACTCCCGAGTGCTACCTTTTGGATATGGGATCCATTCCATGGTTTGTAAGATGTGTGCAAGCCACAGCTGCCTATGTTGCAGGTGATTGGGCAAATGTCATGGGCATACTTCTTGGAAAGCACACTATTACTTAGAGTAAAATTGAAGCCCTATACTTGATGGAAGGTGCATACTCAAGAAGAGTGAATGGTGTCTGTACCTCAAAAGCTGCTTCCACAATATTTTATTTGGAGTGTGTGCACACATATGCTTCCAGTGTTTGTTAAGGCATGTATTCCCCATATTTGTTGTCCTAACATAGAATTCCATATTATACATTCATTGCTCATGTTAGGATCACATTACAGGTTGTAAAAGGTGTGGAATGTGGTATTGTGATATGCCGTTGAGTAGATCTGTAACAGTTGCCATTGTAATAGAGGTGTATACACTATTGTAGCCACTGTATAAGGGTAATGTTTCAGACATGTCCCTACTGAAGGCCATTTGTCCCACAATTATATTAATCTCTGTCCACACATCTTGCACTGACAGGCTGTTAGGTATACTGCAGGGCTCTTACATACCCTTCAGATATGCCACCATGGTGATCACTGTGATGCAGTGCACTTAACAGCAACAATAAGTGAACATGTAGAGCATGCATTATGGGTAGGTGTGTTAAATGTGTGCATGGCAAATACCATGACCATAATATGGCCAGTGTATTGGCAAATCTGAACAAAACAACTCCATACTCACCAGCTACAGGCTGCTGCCCCAGTTGTATACCAGAGGGACCTACATAGTTGTTTGAGAGATGTAATGTCAGTAGCCATACCTGTGGCATTGGTACAGGGTGGTAGCAGCATTTCAGTACATCAACAGTACAAACCCACAATACTAAAGATTATGTACATCTGTTCATTACTACACAGCAGCAACAGACTATGTTATCTGACATATGCATGGATACTTTATGTATAAGCAACAGTGGTCTACTAATGTGCCCTGGGGCCTTACTTGCATGCTGGTCATCCAATGTGGGTAGCACCTACCTCCACAATGCTATTGTCAGGTTCCTGACTTGGCTAGCGGGCAGATGCCCCAAGGCTGGGGGGGAGTTCCTCAGCATGTGTCAGTGTGGGCTGGATGGCATGAACCCCACCTGTGGCTAGCTGATCCCTCCTAACTGTAGCAGCATGCTGACAGGCGTGGTGAATGAGATCAGTGCAATGATGTCTCACCTGCTCATAACTGCGGTTATGCAGGCTGACATAATTTACTCTGTGAATGAGCTCATTCCACAGGGCAGTCCTCTCCTGCAGATCATAGGCTGTGCATCCAAAGGGGATTCTGTGATGTTGGACAAGGAAGTTTATTATTATATCATTCTCCTGGGGAGTATATGCAGGGAGATGCTCCCGGGACATGGTACCTGGAAGACATAAACAGGAAAAAAGTCTGAGTAACTCATACTGCAAAGATATAATAGTTGTTAATTGACATCTCACCCCCCACTATATCTGCAGCAATAATCTGAACACACAAATCAATGGGTAAATTTATACCAAACCTACTGTTGGGACATATATCCAATTGTTCAACAAATATTGAAATGTGTTTCTATTCATGTTCCATGCTGAAACACTATCACTGGTGCCTGTTGCTATCAATGTAACCTGCATGCCATTGTAATGGCCACTGTGGTTCCATATATGCATGTGTTCTGTTTGCTATGCAACTGTTAATGGGAATATCTATGCATGCTATTATTACTAATCCTGGATTGTGTTGACTATTACTGCAATGCAATAGCATGTTTGGGAAGGCTGTTTTCAGCAGAGCCACCTCTCCCACCTCATCTGGCTGTGGCACTAGGCCACAGTACATCTGCGACCCATCCCGGGACCTCCTCATCCTCTGGTCTTGCACTACCTTCAGATGGAACTAACTCAGGGGATGGAGCTCATCCCCTCCCCTGGCAGCAGGCACAAATAGGATCCTGTCACCTCAAGTAAGGTCCAGGTCTAGTGCCTAGGGAGCTCCACAGATAATTGGGGAATTTGCTACACCAACTTAAGGGCCTCATGGCGCAATTAGAGGGTCAGCCTGCCCCTTCTGCTCAGCCCCAAGCACAGTCACCTTCAGGGCCGTGAAGTTGCAGTGGTGACTGCCCATGGGTGGGGACCTCAGCCCTACTGTTTCCTTTTGGGGCTCATGGGCTTCCAATTTCCAAACTCCCCTCCCCGTCCAAGGTGTTTACCCCCCACATGTGTCATATACTGCCCATGTATGAGGTCTTGTCTGTCTTCCGACCCAACCTACCTCCCCAAATATACCTACTATCCTTCCCCAACATCCCATTCTCACCTTAACAAAAAAGGGCAATCTGTTCTCAAAAAGAATTTCACACCATGCATAACTGTCCATTTTGCACCCGCGTACCACTGCCTAAAGGTGTCTTAATCCCTCTGTATCCAACAGCCCTTGTTTTGGCAAGAAAGTAAATTTAAATTATCAGCCCTTCCAAGTGTCTAACCCAGGACCCTGTACACCATAGCCACAGAAATTTACCACTAAGCCCTCTGAGCTGCAGATATGTGTTATGTTTTCTCAAACATATCATGCAGCACAGTCATTCAACTGTAGGGAAAATATATTTACACACACACACACACACACACACACACACACACACACACACACATATATATATATATATATATATATATGTGTATGTGTGTGTGTGTGTGTTTGTATATATGTAGACATACACATCTCTCTCACTCTTGCTCTCTCTCTGTATATATATATATATATATATATATATATATATATATATATTCTCTGTCTCTCTCTCTCTCTCTATATATATATATATATATATATATATATATGAAGTGCATTCAGACATCAGATCCACACTCTGAATCTCATTCCTCCACAGCTGAACTGTTCTGCATTGCTACAAAACAAAGCATCACGTGTGGACACAGCCTAACTTTGGGGGGGGGGGATATATAGGAACAGATCATAGCTATGCCTATTACAAACCTATGAAGTTTGTGCATGATACATTTCACATTACCATGACTGTTCTGAAGGTGGTGGGGTCTGAAACTCATGTGTCTATCATGACTTCATTAATTCCACATTCAGCTATTTGCCAGACTAATATAGATGTTTGGAGGAACAGAACAAACAATATGATGGTTTAAATCTTCACATTCTGGGCAGATCTGCACAGTTGACAGGTATGGCCCACTGCCAACAGGGCCAGATGCTATGTCTATAGAAGTTGTTCAGCAGGACATCATTATAGCAAGTCTTGATGGCACATATACATCTTTCATCATCATCTATCCCATTATTACAGACTAAGTAATACATTCAATTACATGCTGACATGTTTCACGTGCCTGTTTTATTATTGTGCTCTCTTCTGTGTACCAGTTAGATGTCTTCCTTGTTTGTTTGTTTTTGTTTTGTAGTATTTTTGTTTTTTAGTATTATTTTTGTTTTTGTTTTTTTGTTTTTTGTTTTTCTCACTCTCTCTATCTCTCTCTCTCTCTCCACTACATGGATCAAGCTGGTTTGAATAGGTTGCAGCATGGCTTTTCTAGGTGATGCTCATGATCAGGTGATGGCTTCTGCACCAATTGGTGTTCCCCACTTGCTAATTGCATGCAGCCAGCTGTGCAGTACTTCCAATAGCCAATGTCATAGCAACACACTACTATAAATGACTACATCATGTGGGTGTTGTCCCTTTACCTTTCCTGTACGGAAGACATCCTTCCTTTGTATGGGAAGCAGTGTTACAGACAGCAGGTAGCAATACCTCTTACAGCAGGATTTGCAGACACAGGCCAACTACATGTTTGTATAATGTTCCAGACCTAAGGACAGTGTGTGAGTATTGGGGTTATATGCATTGAATACTGCTAGTTTTACAGGGTTTGTGTGTATATGCTAGTTTTGCATGGAATGCTGTCTGTCTGAATAGCTCTCAACTGTGGGCCTATCCACATGATGGCCAGAGGGCTGACTGTTATGTTTTGTCTGTTCACCACACAGGTCTTGTCCCTGACATAGAGCCATTCTGTCCATTGATTGTTATCAGTACATGGCAACATCCATTTGTGTTTATGACTTCATATTCCTGGATAAGGGTATGTTACAACCAATCCTGTAACCCAGCAACTTTCACAGTGTATAACAGCAATATTTCAAATATGGCCCTGTGTTTCAGCCTCTGTCCTCCACCTATATATCAGGCTTTATCCAGATGTCATGCAGTAAGAGGTTATTAGGTAATGGCCTATCATAATTTAGTGCTGGCATTCCTAATATATTTCCAGTGATGTTGTGGACTCCCACACAAATTGTGGGGTAGGGTCCATATATATGAGGGCTACAGCTGGACAAAACATGTGTGACCCTGTACAGTCCAGAGGTCAGTGTATGGAGAATACTGTTATATGCCCTTGCAAGACATTTTATGGGGGAGTGGTGTTAAATGTTTTTAACCTAGGCTGTTACAACATGTCGGGGATATCAGTAATAAGAAACATTAAGGTATATGTCTGTACATTTTTATACGTTTCACCATGGGAACAGTGGTGGGCTAGAGCTTACTTTCTTACACATAGTTCTGTCTGTCAGTGTGATAGTGAGGATTTAAGTTAAGCATTGTTATGTAACAGATACATTTACATTGTGACAACTTAATACTTTTCCCCCTAGGGGTTGAGTACAGAGTATAATTGGAGGCTGCTGAATTACATCTGTAATTAAGTGTTGATTGATTCTTATCTTCAAGGCAATAGTGCTTTTTTACTGCTGTACTACTTGAAGGCTTTAGCCTAGACAGCAAAGTATGTTATGTTTTGCAGATTACTGTATCATATGTTTTGTTTGAGAATTGCATTAATCAGCTATGTATTTCAAACACCTAACTGCTATAAGAAATGGCATAAACAACTGGAATAGTACACAAATATTTATATGTATGCAAACTTGTGTGTGGTGTCATGTCCTTTGCATTGTATGTGTTTCATGCAATAATTCTCATTTGTAAGAAAGAATCAAATACAGGCCATTTGAAAAGGTAGCAACTGTAGGAATAATGGCTGTTTGAAATGCTGTGCTCCCTCTATATGTACTCTTTATATATATATATATATATATATATATATATATATATATATATATAGTTATATGTGTATGTGTATGTATGTGTGTGTGTGTGTGTGTGTGTGTGTGTGTGTGTGTGTGTGTGTGTATATATATATATATATATATATATATATATATATGTGTGTGTGTGTGTGTGTGTGTGTGTGTGTGTGTGTGTGTGTCATTGGAATGTTTACTGCTTCCACATTGTTCTGCATGATATGTTACAGAAATCATCCTGACATCTTACAGCTGAGATGGCTTATTGTTAACTTGTGGCTATGTTGTGCAGGACCCTGGGTTCAAGACTTGCAAGTGCTGGTTATTGTGTTGCAAGGCAGATCAGTTCAGCTGTGGAGGAAGGGATAATGACAATAATTACAAGAGATCTCCATTTTAGGCTCCTTCGCCCTCATTAACATTGCCTTTGGTCAGATATTTTGCAGTCAGTGGTTCAGCAGGTGGATCCAATGTGCGAATGCAATATATATATATATATATATATATATATATATATACATAAATCTACATATATAAATACATTTTCCCTACTGTTGAATGACTGTGCTGCATGATATGTATGAGAAAACATCACATTTATGTACAGCTCAAACGGTTTTGTGGTAAATCACTGTGGCTATGGTGTGCAGGGTTCTAGACTTGCAATGGCTGATTATTTTGTTGCTGGGCAGAACAAGAGCTGTTGCTGGGCAGAACAAGAGCTGTTGGATACAGAGTGATTAAGGCACATTTAAGCAGTGGTAAGTGGGTTTGCATGGGTTTGTGCAGCAGTAAGGGATTCTAACTTCCGGTTAAATAAGCTTACAGAGAGTTAGCTTGACAGTGCTTAATCTGTATAGGCACTGCTTGCTGCCATGCAAACAGGCTTAAACCCACTTACTACTGCTAAAATGTGCTTACTTCTGCTTACCCCTGTGCTAATTTCTTTAAAAGAAAAAATGGGTGAAGGGAAAGTGGTGAAAAAGGGGGCATGCAGAGGGAAAAACAATAGGTAAAGTAGCTATGGATGTGTAGCACGGGTGTAGGGAAGGTCCACAGCTGTCCATTTCTTTTACAGCAATAGCTGTGCATATGTACTGAATTTGGAGTTAGATTTGGACACTCAAACCACTGAGAGAGGGGTGAGGACAACAATAATGTGTTGTGAAGCCAGTTAGACAAGATTACATGTGCCCTGTGGACACATGTGCAAAATGGACAGCTATGCATGGGGAGACATTTATTTTGGGAACAGATTGCCCTTTTTTTAAGGTGAAAGTGGGATATTGGTGAAGGATAATAGGTATATTTGGGGAGGTAGGTTGGGTAGGAAGACAAGCAAGACAGCATACAGGGGCGATATACAACATGTGGGGGTAAACACCTTGGATGGGGAGGGGTGTTTGGAAATTGGAAGCCCATGAGCCCCCGAATGGAAACAGTGGGACTGAGGTCCCCACCCATGGGCAGTCACCACTGCACCTTCATGGCACCAAAAGTGGCTGCGCTGGGGGCTGGGCAGGAGGACAGGCTGACCCTTTAAATGCATCACACATTTTTCAAGCTGGCATAGGAGATCTCCAAGCTCCCTTCGCAGCACGCTATGCATCAATCCCCAGACCTGACATCTGGTGACAGGATCCTGTCCATGCCTGCTCCTGGAGGGGCGAGCCCCATCCCCTGAGGTGGTTCAACCCAAAAGTGGTGCAGGACCAGCGGATGAGGAGGTCCCAGGGTGGGTCCCAGACACAGCAAGATGAGGTGGAAGAGGTTTGTCCGCTGGGACCGGCCTTCCCAAACATGCTATGGTGTTGCAGTTTTAAAACATATGTAGGTTAGTAATAGTCAACACAATCCAGGATTAGTTATAACAGCATGCATAGATATTACCATTAACCCAAAACACCAGGTTTTGAATGATTGCATATCAACAGAACACGTGCATATATGGAACCACAGTGGCCATTGCAATGGCATGCAGGTTATGTTGATAGCAACAGGCCTCCAATGATATTATTTCAATATACAACATTAATAGAAACACATTTCAGTATTTATTGAACAATAGGACATATGTCCCAACAGTAGGTTTGGTGTAAACATATCCATTGATTTGTGTATTTACATTATTGTTGTAGATATGGTGATGGGGGGGGATGTCAATTAACAACTTATATATCCTTGTAGTGCTCACAGCTTTAATGATCATTGGTCTAATCATTAAGGTACAGTATTATTACAATACCCTATGGCTTTGGTTTGGGCCGTGGAATGTCTGTACACAGTGTATATATCAACTGTCTTATAGCTAAATTCTACATCTCTTACCTGGTAGACCTGTGGAAGGAATGTTTGTTAACACTACCTGACTGTTTCTACACATATTACCAGTTTCCAAGTTAATATTATGCACATACCTCTCAGTCTCTTAATGCACACACTCTGGGCAAAGCTTGACAACATGGGAGTACAAATAGGGACATGGTTTGAATATTGCTGTCATAAACATGGAGAGTTGCTAGAGTGACATGATTTGTTTTAATATATATATATTCTGAAGGTTTTGAGGTCTGAAAATAAAATGTATGTCATTATTTTGTGACTACAATTCTGAGATCATCCGACTGATTTGCCAGGGGCACAGAGGAACAGGCAGAAAATATGAGCCAATTATCTGGACATTCTGAAAAATCTGTACAGTTGAGAGGTATGATTATACATAAAGCTTACTACCATTCCCAGGATTCGAACTATGGCAGTGTCTGCAAAAAATACAGCAATTTAAGTGGCAGTAGAGTGTGCTATTTTCTGTCTTTTCTAGGTCTATATCACATATTCAAAGTTCCATAACTCCAAATACCTAATGGTCGAACCATTATGTTTGAAGTTACAACACTTTGACTATGGAAAAAACAACAGACTACAAAATAAATTGTTGTAAGCATGGGGACTGCAAGCACCCCACACCCTCTGTTACTTAAATATGCCAACTCTGAGATCGCACCACATTGAACAAAATGGAAACCTCTCTTTATGGAGATTTCCATTCAAACACTCAAACTTCTACAAACTCAAACTTATGGTCTCGACCATATGTGGTTCGAACTTGTAAAAGTTCGACTATGTGATAGGAACCCATCTATTCCTTCAGTGTTTTCTGTCTAAGTCTCTCTTGATTGCACAATCTGGCCCTGTAATTACGACAGTCTTATATAGACATTCCTAGACATATTTTTTATGTAGCACAGTGTGAGAAACAGTGGTTGACACAACAGTACTATTCTGATATCAGATGTTACTGATTGCCATGTCAGGCCATACTATAACAGAGTAAACACTACCAGTCCAGGATTTAAATCTTTATTGGCAGGCACAGTTTTCTTATCTAACAGACGCATGGAGGGAATGTTTGTTAACACTACCTGACTGTTTCTACACATAGTCCCAGATTACATTATTCACACACCTCTCAGTCTCTTAATGCACACACTCTGGACAAAGCTTGATAACATGGGGGTACAAATAGGGACATGTTTTGAATATTGCTGTCATAAACTTGGAGAGTTCCTAGAGTGGCAGAATTTGTTTTAATATATATTTTCTGAAGATTTTGAGGTCTGAAAATCAAATGTATGTCATTATTTCGTGACTACAATTCTGAGCTCACCCCACTGATTTGCCAGGGGGACAAAGGAACAGGCAGAAAATATGAGCCAATTTTCTGGACATTCTGAAAAATCTGTACAGTTGAGAGGTATGATTATGCATACAGCTTACTACCACTCCCAGGATTCAAACCATGGCTGTGTCTGCTAAATATTCAACAATTTAAGTCACAGAAGAGTGTGCTATTTGGATATTGCTGTTTATCTTTTCAGTGTTTTCTTTCTAAGTCTCTCTCTTGGTTGTACAATCTGATCTTGTACTTACAACAGTCTTATACAGACATTCCTAGACATTTTTTATGTAGCACAGTGTGGGTAACAGTGGTTAACACAGCATTACTATTCAGAGAATGCAACAATAAATGCCATACAATACCAGAGTAAACACAATCAGTCCAGGATTTAGAGCTTTATTGCCAGGCAGTTACAGTTTTATTTAAATATGACCTTTATGAGACTATTACTGTCATATTTTCTGGTTTATTCAGTACAACCCATACACAGTTTTTATACTGCCAGGTGACTTTCTACTACTTTATATTTATTTGGTATGAGTACTATAAGCAGGATTGTTACTCACCAGTCTCGTGGCGCAGCATTTGCAGCCTACTAGCATTGGCTTCCTGATTCACAGCCCGCTCACCTGCAGCTGTAAGGGAAATAGAGAAATATTTAGGCATACCTATCCATCATATACACAGGCTGGACATTAGTAAACAGTTATTAGTATGAGTACTTACACACTACTGGGACATCACCCCTCTGCCTTGCTTCTTGGAACCACTCGTCCATGAGCTCCAACTTTCTCTGCTTCAAGTTGGCATAGTGGTGCTGGACCTGCTCACCAGTCCAAGGGATACCAGTGGCACTGGTGAGATCATGGGAAAGATGGTCCCGGGCTTCCGCTTTATATTGGGAGCCTTGGTACTGTCCCTGCAGCAGTCTCTCATCATGGTTGTGTACCAGAAGTCCTACCTTGACCTTGGACTCCTCTATGCCCCAGTGCTGCCCATGGAAGTGCATGCCCTCACCATCTCATGCCATACTGCCTACAGTGGGAAGCTGCAACCATTTATGAGCAGTATTCCCACCTGTGGGGTTTAAATACGTCCAATTTCCCACCCTTTGCCGTGATTGGATGATTTTGAACATGCTGAGCTAAGCTAAGCTACGGGCAAACCTTCTTAGCTAAGGTTGGCAGTGCTTAAAGGGACAGGTTCAGCACTGCTTACTGATGGGCAAATCCACTTAACTGGGCTACTCATTGCTTAGCAGTCATATTTACACAATGCTTACACCTGGTAAGCAGAGCTGTGCAGTGCTTAGCACTGATTATTTTTCATTTTATAGACTATCTACTGTATGGCATTGATTCATCATTCATTACATATTATAATTTTGTTTACTGTCCCTAACATCCCCCAATGTGCTTTAATTACATTTATTCATGTGTGGTTATACTGTATGGGGCATTTGTGTTTATATGGAGGTTTCACAACTTTATTAAACTGACACCTCACATCTGGACCTAATGAAGTACTCCAGTTAACAAATATATGTTATTTAGTAGCTAAAAAAAATGTTTATGTACTGCTTTCACATGTGAAATGCAAATTGGTTACAGTGGAGATCAAACCAGGAATGACTGTTCACAAAGCTTACACGCTAACCACCTCACTATTGCAATACTGTTTAGGTTGGATATCTCTTGCTATTTAACTTGTGCTGTTTAAGCTGGACTAAGCATAGCTAAGCAACAGGTGCACCCACGCAGCTACACCTAAACTTTATCGCTTTTATAAAAAAAATAATTTTGTTGTATTATTTTATCTATACCCTTCAGAATATCCCTGCAAATGCTGAACCTGTTATTTTATCAACTTTCTGCTTTGTGGGACAATTGTCCCTTTTGGCTATGTCCAGATTCCTTACTCAGAAGGGTTGGAATGTATGCGCTATGTGCTTATGCAACCTGTGTTATCCTAACAACGTTTGGCTTGGTAGGGATGATTGTCCCTTATGCTTTTGACCAGATTTGTTATCCTGATGGGTTGGGGGTGTTTACGAGCATTCTTGCTCATTTTTAATTGCTGAAAGGCAATTCTGGAGTGTAGGGGCTGTGTGTGTGTGTGCACCCTCTGCGCTCGTACACAGAACATTGTCCATTTTAGAGTATGGCATCGCGCCTTTATAAATATGTATGGTGCGCTGCCATGTTGAACAGGAACGATCCCTGCCATGCAGGAATAACTTATTCCTGCACGGCTACTTGCTGACTACCAGGGTATGTATCTATGTAACGTAATATTTGAGCTTTTCTCTCCAGGTCTCTGCTGAAAATGGGCTATGTGCCCAGTCAGACATTACCCAGTAATCAAATGTAATAAATAAATAAAATAAGCAATGTCCTGCTGCTGAGTAGACGATGCTTTTCGTGTTTCTGGTGGTATCTGTGACGTGCCGGTACCTGGCATTCCTCTACACAGGTGTTACAGTGGGCATTATTACCACTGACATGGTGTCATCCTCCCGAAGGTGTTCCTGTGGTTGAGGAGACACTGGTGTTGAAGAGCATGGGTTCTCTCCAAGGAGACTCTGGAGATGAAGATCATGGGTGCTGTCTTCCAGTACAACCTGCAAAGTAATGTTCCCATCTACTTGACTTTGTAACCCAGTGTCACTTCCTGCAGAATTATGTCACCGCTGTGGGGAGTGTGATCCTGCTATCAGACATGGCAACTGTGTACCACTGTCCTCAGGTTGTCTCATGAATATAATAACATTATCATCATCAACAGCCATTCTGTTGTTGTCATGTTGCAGCTGTGCTGGTAAAGTGGAAATGCTACTTCCTGCTGCTGACCTTGTAAGGAATCCATTTTATTATAGCAGTACTGAGACAATGGAGTACATTACTGAATGCTCTGTAATGAGGTATGGAGGACACTTATCATGCACACTCACTTTACTTTAATGACAGGCAGAAATGGAGGGCTCACCTGTCGATAGTACATGTCAAGTGTTACATGTAAGCACTTACACTCTGCAGTCATCCTATTAATGTGAAGATATCAAGGTGGATGCACTAACCTTATTAGTAGGTACTTCCCAGTGTCCACAACACCTGTGATTATGCCCATGGCATCCTCATCAGTGTTATACCCATGTCCCTATATGTAGAGAATGTGTTCCGCATGCATTTTTAAGGGATAAGTGTGGGATGTTCCTCATCACTGCTGCTATGGGCAATTGAATTCTGTCTTGCCTTTGCTCTGGCACTTTGACCCATATCTTTTGCCCTTTTTTCCACTCTATCAATGTGTGGTTTCTCTTTTCCAATAGCATTTTTATGTTCATAGCCATCTGATTCCACATCTTTGCTCTCTCAGATTGTTTTGGATGTGCTTTTCCAAAAGAAATGCTAGGCATATATCCTTAGGGCTCCCATGTGAGCACTGTCCTCCTCAGGGCTGAAACTGACCTTTCTCTGTCTTGATTCTGCTGCTGCTACATCGTGCTTTAACCTAGAGCAACAAATGTGAGTAACTCTAATGAAACTTGACGTAACAAAATAAAACACACTCATCACCACTGCATCAAAGACCATGAAACCATGCCTGAACTCCTTTCACCTAAATGTCTGTTTAGATCATGATGGTAGAATGGTACAAAGGAAATATTGACTGAGTTGAGCATGACTACAGTGAAGCACAAATCATGCCCGAGCAATCCCCCCACCTTTTGTACTGTTAAACTGTAAATCATGATCCATAAATGTGAAAAAGGGAAGGTTTTATACTTTCTAGTGTCCACATATGCTGTGCTAACAGAACTGCACACAACGAAATATTCAATGATCTCTCATTTCTTATGTAAATGATTCTGTCATGGGTGCTCTGCTTTAATAAGTAACACTCCCCAATTCCTGCCATTACTGCTGTTGTCATTGCAATCAACATACAACAATTCCATATATATCTGACTCCAGTTTGAAACAAATATACATTTCCATGTAAGTAATTATCCAATAAGTTGAATTTCCATATTTTGCTAGCATTTTATAAATTTAAAGTTGTTTTTAGCTTACTTTATAAAGTCTACACATTCAATCGAAACAACAAAACAAAAAAATCCAGTTCAAGGTGACTCCAGTCAAAGAAACACTGTTTATTAACCAGAAAGATAAATATAGCAATCTTTCACATTTACAAGTGTTTCCTCAGGCCTAAAACCTTGTCTCATTGCAGATAAATATGGCTGGTTTACAGTTATTGATGAAAAGTCAGGCTGATTTTCACAATTTTACACAAATTAAGGTCAGACATTCTGATCTCTATGAACTGCAGTAATATGCATGTGTGTACCTGATCATATAGCCACAAATAGCCAGGAGGTAGTTGTAGCTGAGCTGTGTTGGCCATACGAATGCTCAAGCAATGCGTAGTGTACCCAAATACAACTAAATTATTCAAAAGTAGTTTGAAAGAAAAATGAACCAATTCAATCTGCAGCTTAAAGTTTAATGAAGACTAATGGCAAAACCATCCTTCATAATATGTTGCACCTTAGCAAATCTTAATAGTAAATCAGTTTAACAAAACAATAAAACACAAACTGAACATGTAATTAGTAAATTCCACTTAGTGAAGTGATTACGGATGGATTACCTCAGTCATTAATTCAAATCATTCCATAAAATTTGAATGCATGATTTTAATGTGAAATGTGGATTTCAGGTGAAAACATTACTTTCCTTAATCAAACACATGTAAGCCTAGGACAAAGGAATGCAGTAATGACTGCTTTCCTTAAGCAAACAAATTTTATCAGGACAAATTCATTTCAATTAAAAACAAACATGTATATATATATATATATATATATATATATATATATATATATATATATATATGTATATTCACTTTAGAATACTGAAAGCCCATAACATTGACATTCAAACATTAAGACCAAATGCTTGAAAATTCAAAACACTGAAAACTCAAAACATTGAATCCTATAACACTGAAAAAACATAGGAAAGCAACATGTACTATATTCCAGCACAACTGCATACTGAAACAAATAAAAAACAAACCATATTACACTTCTTCAAATATAAACAGGGGGCAAGCCCCCATGCATCCCCCACACCCCCTGCGACTTAAATATATCAACACCGAGATTGCACTACACTAAGATGTGTTATGTTGTAGTGTAGCAAGTAAGAAGGGAACATGACTGAGGTTACATATGAAACTCCGGTAAGTATTGGAGAGATATATAGTAATGTGTAATGTTTTAACAGTGAAGTAGTGTTTCTAAGGGAAGGTTGAGGATAGTTTTTAACTATTTAAACATGCAGTCATGAAACGTGGAATGATATGTTTGCTGTTTTCTTCTGTGTAGTGCGAACTCTGAGATGATATATTTAACTAGCAGGGGGTGTGGGTGGCGCAGACCCCCATAATGGTGGGTGCAGGTTGGCTTGCCCCCCTGCTTGTAGCTGGAGAAGTGTAATATGGTTTGTTTTTTATTTGTTTCGGTATATAGCTGTTCTGCCATATATTAAATGTTGGTTTCCTATGTATTTTCAGTGTTATGGGATTCAATGTTTTGAATTTTCAGCGTTTTGAATTTTGTCTCAATGTTTTGAATTTCAGTGTTATGGTCTTTCAGTCTTCTAAAGTGAATCTATCTTTATATATATATATATATATATATATATATATATATATATATATATATATATATATATCATCATCTTCAGTGTAATCTTGCCTTTCTGGCTTTGTCTCCAAACCATCCAACCTGGGTTGACCCTCTAATATGCTTATTCCTAATCCTGTCCACCCTCGTCACACCCAGTGCAAATCTTAACATCTTTAACTCTGCCACATCCAGCTCTGACTCCTGCCTTTTTGTCAATGCCACTGTCTCCAACCTATATAACATAATTGGTCTCACTACCCTCTTGTAGACCTTCCCTTTCACTCTTACTGGTACCCATCTGTCACAAATCACTCCTGACACTCTTCTCCACCCATTCCACCCTGCCTGTACTCTTGTCTTCACCTCTCTTCCACACTCATGATTACTCTGTAGTGTTGATCCCAAGTAATTAAACTCATTCACCTTTACCAGCTCTACTCCCTGCATCTTCACCATTCCTCTAGCCTCCCTCTCATTTGCACACATATACCTGTTTTAGCCCTGCTGACCTTCATACCTCTCCTCTCTAAAGCATATCTTCACCTCTCCAGGGTCTCCTCAACCTGGTCCCTACTCTCACACCATATCACAATGTCATCTGCAAGCATCATAGTCCACGGGGCCTCCTGTTTGATCTCATCTGTCAACCTGTCCATCACCACTGCAAATAAGAAAGGGCTCAGAGCTGATCCTTGATGTAATCCCACCTCCACCTTAAACGTATCTGTCACTCCCACTGCAGTCCTCACCAATGTCACACTACCCTCGTACATATCCTGTACCACTCTTACATACTTCTCTGCCACTCCCGGCTTCCTCATACAATACCACAACTCCTCTCTAGGCATCCTGTCATATGCTTTCTCTAAGTCCACAAAGACAGAATGCAACTCCTTCTGACCTTCTCTGTATTTCTTCAACAACACTCTCAGAGCAAACATTGCATCTGTAGTGCTCTTTCCTGGCATGACACCATAGTGCTGATCACTAATCATCACCTCCATTCTTAACCTAGCTTCCACAACTCTTTCTCATAACTTCAAGCTGTGACTGATCAATTTTATCCCACTGTAGTTACAGCAGCTCTGCACATCACCCTTATTCTTAAAGATAGGTACCAAAACACTTTTTCTCCACTCCTCAGGCATCCTCTGACTTTCCAAAATTTCAATAAACAATCTGGTTAAAAATTCCACTGCCATTTCTCCTAAGCACCTCCATGCTTCCACTGGTATGTCATCTGGGCCAACAGCCTTTCCATTCTTCATCCTCTTCATAGATGTCCTTACTTCCTCCTTGCTAATCTGTTTCACTTCCTGATTCACTATCCCCACATCATCCAACCTTCTTTCTCTCATTCTCTTCATTTATCAGCCCTTCAAAGTACTCTTTCCATCTACTCACACTCTCCTCACTTGTGAGTACCTTTCCCTCACTATCCTTTATCACCATTACCTGCTGCACATCTTTCCCAGCTCTGTCCCTCTGACTAGCCAATCAGTACAGGTCCTTTTCTCCCTCTTTACTGTCCAATCTCTCATACAACTCTCCATATGCCTTATCCTTAGCCTTCACTACCTCCTCTCTTTGCCATGCGCCTCATCTCCTTATACTCATGTCTACTTTCTTCATCTCTTTGACAATCCCACTTCTTCTTCGCCAGCCTCTTCCTCTGTATACTCTACTGTACTTCCTCATTCCACCACCAGGTCTCCTTGTCCTCCTTCCTCTGTCCAGATGTCACACCAAGCACCTTTCTAGCAGTCTCCCTTACTAGCTCTGCTGTAGTTACCCAGCTATTCGGTAACTCTTCACTGCCTTCCAGTGCCTGTCTTAACTCTTCCATGAACTCCACCTCACAATCACCCTTTTTTAACTTCCACCATTTAATCCTTGGCACTGCTTTCACACTCCTCCTCCTCTTCTTGATCACCAACATCATCCTACAGACCACCATTCTATGCTGCTTAACTACACTTTCCCCTTTCACCACTTTACAGTCTCCAATCTCCTTCAGACTGGCCCTCCTTTATAGGATATAATCCACCTGTGTGCATCTTCCTCCACTTTTGTATGTCATCCTATGCTCCTCCCTCTTCCTAAAATATGTATTCACAAAAGCCATGTCCATCCTTTTCGCAAAATCCACAATCATCTGACTTTCTGCATTCCTCTCCTTAACACCATACCTACCCATCACTTCCTCATCCCCTCTGTTCACTTCACCAACATGCCCATTGAAGTCCGCTCCAATCACTAGTCTCTCACCCTTGGGTACACTCACCACCACTTCATCCAACTCACTCCAAAGTTTTTCTTTCTCATAGGTTCATAGGTTCATACTGGGCTATCTGCCCTAGGGCATTTATAAGCCTAGCCAGAATGTGTTTGGCTTTCGCCACCCATTTTAAATTTATTTTGCTATGCCCTTTTTCGAGGTTAGTATACTGTGCCTCTGTCTAACAGTGACACAGAAGTGATACCCGGGGTAAACCTATGATCTCCCATCCACTCATCAAGATTCCTCTTGAAGAGAGTCAATGAGGGACTCTGCCTAACCTGGACTGGGATTTTATTCCAGAGTGAAGGGAGCCTCTGGGTTATGAATCTGTCCCTCCAGCATGTCCTATTTATTTCAGTGCTGAGGTTCAAGTCTCTCGGCGCATAGCTCGATGGGATTTGGATTTTCTGAGGTGCAGCATGTCCATTAATTCCGGGTTGGACATGGCTTTATACGTCAGGCACAGATCGCCTCTGAACAGGCGGTATGCCACTGAGTAGAGCTGGAGTTTCTTTAACCGGGCAGCATATGGCATCTGTTTGAGCCCTTTGATCCTCTTGGTGAGGTACTTTTGGGGTCTTTCCAGTTGCTGCAGGTGTCTGGTAAGGTACATCCCAAAAGGGGCATTGTACTCAATTATGGGCCTGATGAGGGATGAATAAAGAGGCACGATGACCTCCCCTGATCTAGATGTGAATCCTTTCATGATTAGGTGGGCTATATAAAATGTTTTTCTAACCACTTTGGCTACATAGTTGTCAAATGAGAGATTGCTATCAACTTGGGTCCCCAGGTCCCTAATTACTTCTTCTGTACTTAATGGATTACCACCTATGTGGTAATTTGTGGGCACTTTGTTTTTGCCAAAGGGGATGACTATACACTTTATGGCATTTAGCTTGAGGCCATGGCTCTGGCACCAGTTGTCTGTTTCTATGAGGCCCTTTTGGAGGATGCTTGTGTCGGCTGGAGAGTCGATTATGGCACCCAGTTTGCAATCATCTGCGAACTTGGTCAGCCACAGTCCTTCCATGTTGGCCTGTACCTCTGAGAAATATATACTGAACAAGAGAGGTCCCAGGTCCATCGCACACCCAACTTGTGGAGCATATGTACTAACAACATTCATCATTACACCATCAATTTCAAGCTTCATAATCATCACTCTATCAGACACTCTCTTTACCTCCAAAACACTCTTGGCATACTGTTCCTTTAGGATAACCCCTACCCGATTTCTCCG